>NC_061117.1:118258425-118414361 GCF_002878395.1 Capsicum annuum
ATGAAGTTCTAACATACTAGGCATTTTATCGAATACCTTGCATGCATTCTTTAAGGCATAGGTGGATTTCATACTTACATTCTATCAATCCATCTAAAGATCATGTTTTTCAACTAACAACATAACTTTCATGAGATATACAGTCACGATACTATTATATAGCAAAACAAACAAGCATCAGCATGGGTATGATCATATCACCACAATCAACCAAGCTTTTGTATTTTAAAGATTGATTCTTGAACTCCACGGACGAAACGAATCCGTGGATGAACACTATGCATACCTTGGAAGGGATTTTCTTGATGATTGACGGAGGAATTTCCTTGAAATTTGATCTTTAAGTTTGATTGTGCAACCATAGTTCTTTTTCTCCTATGGTGCTCTTGGATGATGAGCTTTGAGATGTTAATAGGGTTGTAATGTGTTTAGAAGCTATATATTTTGTAGGGTTAAGTTTAGGGGACGTGTAAGGAGTGTTAAAAGACTTAATTACCCTCAAAATAACTCAAAACGGAAAGCTAATTCGATTCGTTAAACTTCGTAGGGCGGCGCCTAACCAATCGCCTATCTTTACTGTCTCTCACGAAAATGAGCATAACTTTTTGCTCGGGTATTGGATTAAGGTAAAATTGGTATTTTTGGAAATCTAATTTGATTCTCTAAACTTTGGTGGGTCTAAATCAGCCAAAATACCATATTAACATCGAGTTATACTCATTCAAATATGACCTTTGCAAAATCTAACACTAAAACTTGATGGATTCAAAAACTCTTAGCTTGTATTACCTTAAGTGACTCATATGAACATGCGTAATGTATCATAAGCTATATTATCGCTGGGATACTTATTGTAAGTCATGCACTAAAATGCTACTCATAGGATAGGAGGTTTCATACGTAGGAAAAATGGTTCGTCTCCTAGCTTATAAACATACGGGGTATAACAATGTGTGATATCTGTATACTTGTGTTTCTTTTCTCATAATTTCCATAATGTATGTGAATGTTATACAATGGTTAGTAGAGATAGTATAGGCTACTGTTTGTGACATTTTCTGGTTACAGGTGACGTTGATGTCGCCCAAAACTAACCTCCAAAGAAGTATGTTGTGGTCGATGTCAAATATAGTAACCCAAATCAGGTTAAGGTCGAACCCACAGGTAAAATATTGAACAGTTGCTTAACTTGAAAAAATCCATGAGCAGTGCAGAAAATCAAATGGTGGGATTTGGAATTAAACGGTAAGTATTAACCACTCTTGAATGATTTAAGTTTGTACATGATAGAAGACGAATACTAGGACTGTATTCCCCCGGGCTTCTCAACTCGGTAAATTTCTCATGATTAGCCCACCTATTCTATTTCTCTGCATGTAAAGTTGACAAGCTATGTATTATCAACCATCTTGTGAACGTGTTGATAAATCTCACCCTTTACCTTATGAGTCTTATGGTGTCACCTTATTTCTCCTTGTCTATAACTTCAGTTCAAATCTCACCTTTTGAGTCTCGAGTTGATTAGATGAGATGGTAGAATAATAAGATGGACGTGAATCATAAATTACTGTCTTAATCCTCTTTTCCAAATCTCAAACACCCTTGTGAGGACGTTATCAAATACAAGCAATCCTCAAGCTTCTGCAGTAGCTCTGAGGTCAATTAATATGAAGACGATTAAGATACGTGCAACTACTTTAGAATAGATGAATCTCCCACTTCCTTTACATAGTTAATCCATCAGGGTTCCCACAACCTTAGTCAAGGAAATTAGCCGCTCATGTTCATGCAACAATCCATGATAATCAATAAAGAAAGCATGTAATTAATTGCACAAGAATGAGAAGAATAAAATCTAATATCTACTATTGAATAATAACTCAAAATCTTAAGAACAATGTAAAGTATGTAATAAAATATCAATGAACTTACCTAATAAAATATTAACCCTAGGGTATTTATAGTATCTCAAAATAACTCAAAAATCCTAATTTAAATGGAATAGGAAAAGTAAGTCGGCACAAGGTATGACTAGCTTCATCCACTCGTAAGGTCTTCTTACAAGTCGTACTGTGCCTCAAGTATGTTCTCCAGTGTATGATCTTCTAGGGTTCCAAGTTTATGTTAGCTTTACGAGTCATACTCATGAGTCTTACCTTGACCATATGACTCATAGCCTTCAAGCATAAATTCTCTATTTTAAGCATCAAAAGTGTCATGTTTTCACAGTGCATTAACTCCCTCAACTTAGACTTTTGTGTGTCCTCAGGAAAAATGAAAATAAAAGACTCTAAGATGACAATAATGCTTAATTAGGAAGATCCTAAGATACATATGGCAGTGACTTTTCAATTCAGCTTTCAACCTTTTTATTCTCTCTCCTAGTTGTAGTTTTTAAGAGTCCAACTGTGTATATCAATTTGGCATGCAGAGAAACATAAAGAAATCCAATGATGGCATTACATTAGTAATAAACACCTAGGCATATACAGATCACAGTAACCAAACAGTCTAGCATCCTAACACCATGGACCTTATGCGCTCACAATCAATAGAATTCCATTCACTTAGTTTAGATTAGTAATGATATTTAGGGATATTTTTCAACAAGACGCTCTCTCTCACAAAGAAGTATCATCCGGTGTATATAGAATACCATAGGCTTGCTCATATGCTCTCTTTCTGGGTTTTCGAATAGTCGGGATAGGATCACTAAAGGACTTTATTAGGCTTGTAAAGTAGGTTTTGGGGATGGAATGTTATATTTTTTTATTTTGGTGAATATGCCTCCTTGACACTATGCTTTATTTGGGGTTCACTATATTTTCCACTTTTCTTCATTTCATTCCCACCCTTATGTCTCCTTTTATATTTTAAAGCACTACAGATTGGACCAGGTACGATTTTCTTTTCTCACTTTTATTTTTTTATTTTTCTAGCAAATTTTCTTTTTGCTTTTGTTTTCTTTTATTTTTATCACACCTATCCTTTTTCATTTTTTCTTTCACACATCTTTCTTCATACTCGTTTTTCCTACACACCCCTAAATAGCCACCCTCAACTTAGGCGATTTTTCTGAGTTGAGGTACATAATGTCCAAGGAGGACCAAGGCCAATACAGGTTCATTGTAAGTGAAATGGGAAGGTGAAATCAGTGTAATCAAAGAAATGGGTCAATTAAGGCTTAAACAATGGGATCAGGAGATTCATATCACATTTGGTTAGACACCTAGACTCAAGTGGACTTAAAACAAGAATGGCCTATGATTATTTCCTATTCAACTATCCTGGACCCTAGGTATGAGTAATCGGGAAAGTTCCAGATTCTGACACATCGAGAACTGGTAACACTTCATACACACTCGCATAGGATCATACTGCTAGGTACTACTTATCCAATTATGCAATTGTTTGCCTTATCTATTCTATCCCTAATCCTAATGCCATTATCAGATTAGCAATCGTCTCACACACATATACATCACACAATCATCAAAATATAGGAGGGGTGTCAATTTTTCAGCACTATTTTTTCAAAATTAGACCATTTTAGCATAATCATTCAAAAAGACATCTACTCCCATAAGTACAAATTTTCCTCCTAATTCATCTATTCCAGCACACAACAAAAACAAAAACAAAAACAAAAACATGCCGGTTCTCAATCTTTTCAAATTGTGGCCACGGGTTTCAAAACACAATAATTGTAACCCGTGGCGACCTTGGTACACCCTCACCCCCAACTTAAAGCCTATGCACTGTCCCCAGTGAATCTAAAATTGTAATACAAGGGATTGGGAACATACTTGGGCATTAACGAGCCATCTTATATCACATTATCACGTAGGCCCTAAGGTCAGGTCCCACTATCCTTAGTTGTAGTCCCATCAACTATCGGGACTAGCTCTACAATTGTGCCACCGGTTATGGCTGGTTCGCTCAGTGGTGAATGAGTTATATCTCTACCCCGTCTCAGTATCATCATTTACCAATTTTGAGATACTGAAACCAGCTAACAACTCCCAGACCCTTACCAGTTGATCCTGCTCACTCTAGATGCTATCCTTCTTAGCCTTCTTCAAAGCTTCTTTTTATACACTCTAGTTCTTTCTCTTCTTTTTCTATCTTCTTCCTTCCTCCTCGAGCTCTATAATACTCTAGATATTTTCTACATCTATTTATGGCTCAATATTGTAATCACTAGTGCTGAGATGAATGGCCTGTCATACAACTTATTTACCATTTTCTTGATTTTAGCCACCTTCTTTTTAACCTCCATAATATCTGGGGTCTGGCCGCTTCCCAATTGCTGCATCATATGCTTTTCTAAGGCATCCAGTCGACTCTGTACCCACTTGTCTTGGTTTTCTAGGCTAGTGTCAACCCACAGCTTCACACCCCATTCCATATACCAAAATTTTATCTCCATCATGGCCAATCTCTTTATTGCCTCATCCCACTGGCCTATGAGATCACTATCAAACCAGTCGGCATCGCTCTGGGTCGAGGTGGTACATAATGTAGGAGTAGGGACTCTAGTTGTATCTGCTACATCCAAATCTATGGCTCAATCTGTACACTTCCACCTGTGGTATCATCAGTTATAACAACCTAAGTAATCTAGGTTTGTCCTCTATATATATCAGCTAATAGCTTATCTTCTCCCCTTATTTTTCTAGCCATTAGGTTTGTCGCATCTCTAATCAGCCCCAAATCTATAATGTTCATAGGCTCAACAAACTAGTCTATCCCTGGAATTTCCTGCACCCCCACAGCTAAACATATCTAAGTAATCATGCATGGATAAGCTAGATGTATCTTTTCTCTGCCTACAGCTCTATCTCAAATATCTCGTGCTAAAAACTCACCCACACCAAACTCATACACAGCCATAAGACCACTAATCAATGCAACATAAACTGGGTTGAGCACATTGTCCCCAGTAGTGGGACATAATCTATGTCGGTCCAGTGTCCACCAAGCCTTGGCCTCAAAATTAAGAGTATACTTTTCTATTTTCTACAAGAACACACCTGGGCCACCTACCATCCATACAACATCCTCTCCATTCAATTCAATCAGAATCGCAATCCACTGAAAGTATCTTATTTTGTCTTGCGACCCCAGTTAAGTTCGCATTATCTTTCATATTTTATCCCTGCACTACTCTATCTCTACTTTATTTATTGGAGGATGGAATCTTGATCTATTTAAGAACTATGGGATAGTCAGTGGAGAGATGTTTACCCGTACTCCCTGATTGGTCAATAAGGTAATGGGGTCACCACCTCTCTATAAGTTACCCTATGGATACTGTCTTTTCAACTCACCCTTGTATCTACATAAAACTCCTGTATTAATGCAGGACTATACTTGTTGGGCACTATAGTCATCCACTAAAATCCATATTAGATGAATCGAGCCTTAAATTTGAGCAACTCAGACATCCCTATAGTGGTCAACCTCCTCGCAAGATAAAGACTTATTTTTATTCTTCCATTTGGGAGTTTTCTCAACCCATAATTATATGTTTTCCTGCATACTGGGGTACCCCCATCATTCAACAGTAGGTACAGAGCAGGTGTAATGGCTAGAGGAGGGTTCTGTCTGTCAATAGGAGTGAGATAAACTTCTTCCTTAGCCTTACTTTCTCTCTCCGATCTTAATTCTGAGCTTGATTCCCCACTTTTCTCTGCATTACCCCCAAAACTTAATTTAACTTCCTCATTCTCATCACCACTATCCTCTTCAGACTGGAATAATATTCAGGGTGGTGAAGTGTGGGGGTTCTTCTTTCAAGTCCCTTTGGGTGGAGTGTATTTTGGTGTGGAGACCTTCTTGCCCCTAGCTGGTCTTTGGTCTCTTACCCCAACCTTCCCTTTTATTCAAAATTTAGCGAGGTCCCCATTACTGCTGGATGATTCCATGGACTCATTCACCAACTTGTAATCAGATTTTGGGGTAGGTTTCTTTGCACTTTCCTTCTTTGCTTCTTATTTTGAAGATGATGTGCCTTTGGAAGATATGAATACCTGTTACAAAAGAAAAATTAGTCATATATAATTAATGGGAAAGAAAAACAAAATATTTTTTATCTTAGTGTGCATGTTCTATTCAGTTACGACTGAGAGGTAAGAGTTATATAATCTGGGTACTACTTATATGACTGAGTCATATGATAAATAGTGTATATATGAATGTTCACTGGTTAGCTTAAAAGTCCTTCTAACTAGTCGTGAGGACAAGTTATGACTCGTTACCAACTCTCGTAACTAGACCAAAAACAAAAACTCAATTATGTGTTATATCCCCAGGTCGTTATGACTTTCAATTATGAGTTATAAGGGTTGGATATGACTTTCTTGGGCAAGTCGTACCCATACCATAATCTAAACTCTTCTAATTTTCTATATTGTTAGTGGGTATGAGTCTCGTAATGAATTGTTACTTACGTGTACAAATCATTAAGAGCCCCGTATCCACTACAACATAAGAGTTTAGTTTAAGAGTTGATTTCAACATGCAATTCCTAATTTACCCTTTAATTGTACAACATTTCTACCCCATATCAGTCCTAAAACACACATCTTCAATACGTAAATTTCAAGTTCATTCTCATATCTTATTTCGAACTTAATTTCTAAGAATTAGAGTTCCCAATATCCATATATAAGTATATTCAACTCATAGAAAGTTCAAACTCTCACACATTTTCCATTTCAACATAAAATATATAGAATTTAAGTTTGAAGACTTACTTGATTGGTTCGAGTCTAGGTTTCTTTGGAGTTATCACTTTTTCCCCAATTTATTGTGAAATTTGTTCAATATAAGAGAACAAAACTAATTTGTGTGTGTTTTTGAAGTGAAATAGTGTGTTTAGAGATCAGGATTTGGTCATTAATGGAGGTAATCGATGTTCGGAGTGACGAGTACCCGAATCGGGTACCCCTTTATGTCTTAAAATAGATTTTGGATGGGTTGACCCACAACCCTCGACTTGTTAATCTTGGTTATGAGTCATAGGTATGATGCATAACCAATTCTTATGGGTCTTTTCCTCCTTTCGTAAATACCTGGAACTTTACCTAAATTCTAGAGTCTATACGACTTAATGTGATAAGTCGTACCCTTAGGTTACGACTCATTCTGAGAGTCGCAAAGACTCTAGAAACTCTTACCTCGATCTAAATCAAATCCTAGGTCTTTATGACTCTTGATCATGAGATTTTTCTTTAAGATACGACTCGTGAAGAGTCCGTATGACCTAACTTCTTAGAATTTCTGGCTTTTTTCTACAATCTTTAATCCTACACACCAAACAAATATATTACCCTTTAAATAGATAAGTACAAAAACATGGGTTGCCTCCCACACATTGCTTGATTTAACATTGCGACATGACGTGGATAAGTTGGTTAATAGATTTCACCAACTAGACTCATGGATTGCCTTCCATGCAGTGCTTGATTTAATATCACGACACGATGTAATTGCCTTTGTTACTCAGAATTCACCAAGGTCCATCTCAAAAATCACATTAATTTCCTTAGTGTTACCCATGTAATGCTTTACTCTTTACCCATTCACCTTGAACGAGGCTTCACCATACCGCTTCAATTCCAAAGTACCATATGAGAACACTCTTAGCACATTAAAAGGTCCATACCATCTAGACTTTAACTTACCTAGAAACAAGCGAAGTCCTAAGTTGTAGGGAAATACCTGATCACCCTTTTCAATATCCTTTTCACAATTTTACCGTCATGATGCATCTTCATCTTTTCATTATAAATGGAAAACTTTCATAATCCTAGAGTCAGAATTCATCCAACTTATTTATCTTATTCAACCTTGACTTTGCTGCATCTTGCCACTCAAAATTCAGATTCTTCAAAGCTTATAGTGCTTTTATATTCAAGTTCAATAGGCAAGTGACATGCTTTTCCATAAACCAACCGATAAGGAGAAGCACTAATGGGGGTCTTTAAATTTATTTGGTAAGACCATAATACATCATATAACTTTCTAACCAATCAGTCATATTGACATTCACTGTCTTTACCAAGATGGACTTGATTTCTCTGTTAGAAACCTCAACCTTCCACTAGTCTGCAGATGATAAGGTATTGCCACCTTGTCTTTCACTTCATACTTCTTAAGCAGACTTTTGAGTAAACGATTACAAAAATATTACCCACCTTCACTAATGATTGTAGGTGGCATGCCAAATTGACAAAAGATCTTCTTTTTTAAGAATACGGTGACCTTACATGCTTCATTGTTAGGGAGCACAATCTCTTCCACTCATTTAGAAACATAATCCATAGCCACAAGAATATACTTTATGCCAAACTAACTCACAAAAGGTCCCATGAAATCCACACCCCATATATCAAACAATTCCAATTCTAAGCTAGGAGTCATAGAAAGTTCATGGCATCTAGAAATGTTACCTTGGCGTTGACATTGATCCGAAGATAAAGCAAAATCATGTGAATCTTTGTAAATTGTTGGCCAATAATACTCACATTGTAAGATTTTGTAGGCTGTACGGGTTACTTCATGATGACCCCCAACTGGTGAAAAATGACAAGCCTCAAGTATGCTCATCATCTCCACCTCAGGTATACATCTACGAACATTCCCATCCGCATAAATTCTGAATAAATAAGTCTCAACCTAGAAAAAATTCCTTACCTCATTCATAAACTTCTTTCTCTATTGGAAGAAAAGATCTTTTGGGACTAGATAATTTGCTAGATACTTTACATAGTCATCAAACCATGGAATTAGATCCTGGAAAACTTCCAATATATACTCATTTGGAAAACTGACATCAATATCAAACCTATCTCTCAGTTTTTGTATAACTTTTTCTTCAATTCCAAACAAATTATCTGCAACTTGATTCTCAGTGCCTTTTCTGTCCTTGACCTCGAAATAAAATTCTTGAAACAAAAGGACCCAACTAATCAGTCTAGGCTTCGCATCTTTCTTCACCATAAAGTACCTCAATGATGCATGATCTGTCTGAACAACTACCTTAATCCCTATCAAATTAGACCAATATTTCTCAAAGTCAAAAACCACTGCCAACAGCTTTTGTTTCGAGACAGTGTAGTTATTTTGAGTAGGGTTTAATCCCTTGATAGCATAGTAGATGAAATTAAGGATCTTTTATTTTTGTTGGCCTAGTACAACACCTAAGTCCACTCCACTTGCATCACACATAATCTCAAATGGCAAGGACCAATTAGGAGATATGATGATAGGAGCAGTCATCAACTTCTCTTTCAGTCATTTAAAAGCCTTCAAGTATGCTTCATCAAACTCAAATTTTATCTCTTTCTCAATAATCCTACAAAGAGGGTTCGCAATCTTTGAGAAATTATTGATGAATCACCTATTAAACGAAGTATGTCCCAAAAAGTTAAGAACACCTTTTACAAAAATTGGTGGAGGTAATTTCTCGATCATTTTAATCTTTGCTCTATCTACCTCAATACCTCTTTTTGAAATCTTGTTTCCAAGCACAATACCTTATTTAACCATGAAATGACACTTTTTCTAATTAAGTACCAAGTTACATTCCTCTCATCTTTATAGAGCATTTGCCAAGTGAACTAAGCAGTCATCAAAAGAATCACCAATGAGTGAGAAATAATCCATAAACACTTTGATGGTGTCTTCTACCATGTCAAAGAAGATTTACATCATACATCTCTAAAATATGCCTTGAGCATTCCATAGCTTGAATGGCATACGTCTGAATGCAAAGGTACCATAAGGATAAAAGAAAGTTGTTTTTTCTTGGTCTTTAGGCACAATAGTGATTTGGTTGTAGCCTGATTAATCATCTTGAAAATAGTACCACCCTCTGCCCGTAAGTCTGTTAAGAGTCTGTTCAACAAAAGGCATGAGAAAATGGTCCTTCTGAGTCCATGCATTTAGTTTCATGTAATCTTTACACACTCTTTATCATGTGATTGGCCTCATCGACACTAGCTCATTCTTTTTATTAGGCACAATAGTAATCCCGCCTTTCTTTGGGAATATATTATACCAGACTAACCCACATGCTATCAGCAATGGGGTACACTATAATAATATCTAACCACTTGATTATCTCTTTTTCACCACTTTCTACATTGGAAGATTAAGCCTATGCTAATGCTCTATACCTGGAATCCAATTGTGCTTAAGTTGAATTTTATAAGTATAAATACCTGGTGGGATACCCATAATATCTGTAATAAACCAACTAATGGCCCTCTTGAATTTTTGTAGCACTGATAACAAAGCTTCTACTTCTGTCTCTAACAAATTAGCTTTAATTATTACTGATAAAGTGTTGTTGGCCCTAAAAATGCATATTACATATGAGAGGGGAGGGCCTTTAACTCTAAGATAGGTGGCTCCTCAATAGATGAACGAGCAAGTTGAGTGATTCTATTTTTCAGATCTAAATTAAGTTTCTTTGGTGCATAAGTATAAGAACCACTCCCATAGAGTGTGCATACCATCTCATCAGAGTCATCAATACTATCACTATCAAAGTTCATAATCACAGATACTAAGGCTTCAACATCCAACCTCTCTTTAATAGGAACAACATCAAAAGTAACTTCCCATGTAGTTACTCTATTAATATCATGGAATAAGTCTATCTCTTAATTAAACACATCAATCATAGATATCAGTATTAACTAACTAGAATGCTTCTTGGATTTGTGAAACACCCTGGGTTCTGGTCCTTAGAAATTTCTTGAGTTTTGAACTCTCTGGACATCATATGACTAGGGGTACTTGTCGTTTAATAGGGTACGGTTTAGGGGGTCTTGGTCGTATATTAATTAGTGCGGTTTGGTTAGTTTTTGTTCAAGGTACGAATGGATCATACTAGTCGTATATTAGGGTACTAATATTATGATGGTAAATTATGTGATGCCCTAAGTCAAACCTAGAGGAGTCTATTCTTCCTAAGGTATGGTTCTAGGGTACTTATTGTATTCTTGGGTACGATTTGGCCTTGGTGGTCATATTTTGGGTAGTTTTGGGGTCCAAGGGATGTCTAAGGTATGAGTAATGGGTACCACTCATGTGGTAGGGTATTGTTGGAGGGGGTGTGGTCGTACCTTCTTGTGGGAAATTTGTACAGTTTAAGTTGGGGGTATTCTGGATATTTCCCCTCTTAACCTCTTAAAACCCCTCGACATAAAGCACCTTTTGGGGGCTTCATTAACCTATTTTTAATCAATCAATCTCTCTTAAACACTTCTAAATTCTCTCAAGGCTCTTGAGTCAAGAAAGGTTAGGGTTTCTTCAATAAAATCAATTTGAGGCTTACAAGGGTGGTTTTTCTCCATCTTCTTCATAATATAAGGCAAGTTACTCCTTCCTCATTGTTAGTTCAACTAAAAACACAATTTAATGTATAGTTTTCATGGCATAATTATGGTATGGTTTTGGGTTTTGAATTATAAGTTGGGGAGTTCTGGTTATAAATGGTTGCTTATGGTTTTCCCATGTTTTAATTATTGTTTTTCATGTTCTAATGGTGGTTTGTATGTGTGGTTGCATGGGAATGGTTAATTGATACTTGGTTTTGGTTTTTGAAACTATATGCCCTCAAAATGTTTGATAAAATGCCTATGAGAATGCTTTTGTTACACTATTGAACTTCTATTGTAAACTTTGCATGGTATAAAGTGGTAATGGAACCCTAAATTAGTTTGGATAGTTTTAAATAGTTTTAATGGTTAAATGGTAAGGTCTTAGTGGTCATGGTCATGGTTAATTGAAAGATTTGCAGGGTCCAAAGGAATCCCCAAATCAAACATAATAATGAACTACTTGTGGAGTACATGGGAATCTCCCAAGCAAACCTAATGATAATGGAATCTATGGGTACATGAGAATCCTTTATCTTTAAAAAAATTGGCTAAGAACATTGCTTGTAAGCTATAGTCAGTATGATGATACCACTTCTTATAGCCTTGATTAATAATAAATAAATTTGGTGGTTCGATTGTGTGCTAATGGTCTTAATTGGGCAATAATGGCGGGGTATGACAGCTAACCGTGAAGGTGTGAGTACAATGGACAGACACTGGAAACTCATGTTTGTCGATATGAAGATTGGTCATAGAGACCACATACTATATTCATGGGGTACATGGGACTCCCCTAAATTACACTTGTATATATGTATCATGGGGAGCGAAGGGTACACGGGAATCCCCTACTCCTATGGTATCTTTGTTTCATACGGCTACACGCATCGAGGCCCGTTCAGGGGGTAACACTAGACCCATATAGCCTTGGGTGGTTCTAGGATAGTTAAGCTACACATACCCAAGTTAATGTTTTTAAAGACATGATAAACCCGGTTTCCTTTCCCGGCATGGATTATAAAAATATATATATGTGTGTGTGTGTATGCATATGGTTGTTTACATGGTTTTGAAGGCTGGCATTATTTTATCCTTATCGTGAGTACTTGTTAGCATTCACCAGCTAACCGGTCTTTGAGCGGCTATATCCCCACGTGATGCAGGAACCAACCGTTCTACTCCTCCTTCTTAGTGATTATGTTCGGGATCAACTTGTGTTGGATTAAGTGGTGAGCTTCTATACTCCGGAAGGCTCCATTTTATGTCATGCGTTTCTTTACACACTTTGTTCATTTCATAAAATTTGGTTTTGGTTATGGTTTAGGGAATGTCCTAATACAATATTATTTTCCTTTCGGATAGAGGATTTGTGGGACTACTATAGGTTGGTACGGGCAGTGTCGGTATTGGTGTCTGCCTTAGCATTGGCATTGGTATTGGGGATGACATCGGTGGACTATATTTGATTTATGATTGTTCCATTTTTTTTTGGATTACATATATAGACATATGGGGTTATTGTCTTGGTTTGGTTGGTTATTGGACCAATTGACTTGGCCGGTTTGGTCTAGGAAGTAGACTTATCCCAAAGTCATTATATCTTCAAATAAGCTATCTTGTTATATGTTTCAAATTCATCCAACTCGGGATTTGTGACATGACCAAATATCGGGCCTTGTCGTATTGTCACCTCAAGCCTAATAAGGATCGGAGATCATCTCATTAACCCAACCTAATCATCACATCAATCCACAAGTGTTGGATGAACTCCGGCTATAAAATAAGATAGCGAAAATAAGACTACGATCATAGCTTATAAAGCATCTAACCAATCCATTAACATGAACAACTAACCAACCTACCAAAGTCCACAGTCATCTACGAAGCCTCTGCATAACTGATGTATACAATATGTCAGGATATATCCCTGACAATATCCAGAACCACGTCTAAAATAAGTCTTTGACACAAGATAATAGACTATGAAATGTATGCCTTCCAAATAAAGAAAGATCACCACTTCAATATCAGCATATGATCCGTTCGAGCACCTGGTTTACTGTATAAGAAGAGAAAAAGAAGCTTCGGCCCCTATGTCACATGGGGAACTAGCTTCTGGAGAGGGTTAGCAATTGGAGCGCTAGCATGTAACTCAAGGATAAGGATAAAATAGTGCAGTTATTCAAAACCAAGTCAAACTATTATATGCAACCACATTTATATCAAAATAGAAATATCTGAAGATACACATATACACAACGTGCCAAAACAAGGAACAAGTCATAACATGCATTCTTGAAGTACTTAATCATGAGACATGGAGTGAAAGACTCAAACCTTCCACCCTTAAGGTTTTGAACATTAAACTTTTTCATTACATTAAGAAAGAAGACCCTAACCTCAAGCCATCCTATTTTATATTAAAAGTGGACCTTAACTGCAACTCGTCACATCAAATATGGTAAGTGGACACTAACCACAAACCATCTCATCTTATATGGTAAGTGGACATTGACCACAAACCGCCTCATATGGCACGTGGACCTTAACCACAAGACCTCTTATATGGCAAGTGGACACTAACCACAAGCCCTCACATATATGGCAAGTGGAAAGTAACCGCAAGTCGTTATAACTATTACTAGTCAACAATTTGGACTCTAACCTTTTATCGATGCATTAACACCCATTCGATTCAAAAAGAAAGGACTCTAACCTCTTTAGACAATTCAAGCCACCAAGGCTACAATTGAAAATTTCATATATAGCCGTACAACCTTTATAAAACCATTTAACAGCTAATCATTTAATTAGGCCAATGTCATAGTTCATACCACCACGCAAATCCATTTATGGTCATCTAGACCTTTACAAACCATTCATTCTTCATTAGCATTCTTATGCCAAACTTTAGTTCAAAACATAATTCAATTCCACACTTAGGGACTCCAACCCTTTTAGTTGTCATACCACTAAAGTTACCAAATTAACTCATTACATGGACATCAAGGCCTTCCCATAGCCATTTACCAAACATTCATATTTATTAGGCCAATGCCACAATTCATTACACAAATGTCATAGTTCAATACACCATTAAAAAGTGAGTAGTTATTTCTCTTAGACATTTTCACAAACACCTTGAGGGAATATATTCATTAAGACCCAAACCCAAGTGGTTACTCATGACCCATTTGTTAAAATACAAGTTTAAGCAACAGTAAACAATACCCATTACTATGCATTAAAACCCTCAACATTTGATTTCAAAACCACCATTTACAAGTCAAAATCATTATTTAAAGCACATGATATTTTGACCTAACAATAAGGGAAGAGATACATACCTTATACAAGATTATTCACAAAAGGGACTTGACCCCTTTAGCCTCTAGAAGAACACCTCTTCAAACCCTAGCCTCCAATCTTTAAGAGTGAGTTAGAGAGTGTTTTAAGTGAGTTTTGATATTCCAAAATGTGCTATGAGAGGCTACAACATGTTATATTGTAAGGGGCTTAAGGTTTTGGGGTGGGAAATTTCCATAAAGTCCTTAGATTAAAAGTTGAAAATGAACTCCCAGGAGGGTAGACTCCCATACGTGGTACCCTAACTCATACCCTAGGCCTCACCCTAGACTCCTAATTGTCTAGGATATGACTTCATAATCATAACTCATATCTCAGGGTACGAATGGTACCCAAACTGTATCATAAACCGTACTCAAGGCAGATTCAACTAGGTTAAGCATATGGAAACATACAACCCGTACCCTAACATATGACTTAGAAGGGGCTTAACTGTATCTTGGATAGTATATAACTCACACTACACTGGATAGAATATGAAAAAGTGGGACAAAGTCATGTACTAGGGTACGACTAGCACCCTTGAGTTGTACTATGGGCAGACTATCCAAAACCCAATAATTTTGGCAAGGGCCATGGTTTAAGGTGTTTCATTATTCTCCACTTAGGATCATTCGTCCTTGAATAATGGTAGAGGAAAGCACAAAAGCAAGGACATACAACAAGGACAAGACACATGCCAAGATCATTATCTATCGACGATTCATTCCATTGAATTTTGGACTTAAACCCATTATCCGTCAAAGATACTCATTTATTTCAAAGTTTAGGGACTTGAACCCATTGCTTATCAAGGACACAAATCAAGTTAAGAACACCAACACACAAATCAAGCATGAGTCTCTGGAATGGAGGACAAATGTAGATACTTAGACTTCGTCCTTTTCTACCTCCTAAGTAGCTTCCTCATTCTTTTGGTTCCTCCATAGAACCTTTACCGAAGCTACCTCTTTCATTCGCAACCAGCAAACTTACCAACCCAAGACCCTTATCGGGACCTCCTCATAGGTCAAAGAGTCCAAAATACCAAAATTCTCTAAGAGAAACAACCAACGAAGGATTACATATATACTTTCTCAATATAGAGACATGGAAAACCAGAAGAATACGACTTATGCTAAAGGGAAAGTCCAATTGAACTTATACTTTCCCATTGACACCTCACTACGAGGCCCGGAATCTATCCATATACTACTCCCATGTTCAAGCATATTTAAAGCAAGATGGAGTTAACTTAAGCTACGGGGTTCTATTTATTACATACATCCATGAACGCTACTCAACAAAGCATCCCATATAGAATATACATATACATGGTCCACCCCACAAGGAGGATACCCCAAATTCCTTATTTAACCACCTAAAACCTATTCCTTCCCGAGAAAAATCATCCCTCTTATGCATATAAGAACTAAAATACTTCACCAAAACCATTCTAGAAAGAATGAATAAAAATTGGACAAGTGTCCAAGACAAGGCTAACCCCCAACTCAATCTCCCCATCGGGATACTAGGAAGGTCACCAACGAGAACCTCAAGACATTTATTAACCACGGGAATAGACTCTAGAGAATGAGCTCCTGAATTAGAGCCTTTAACTCAGAAAAATGATACAAACGCCCTTTAAAGATCGACTTTCAAGCTCTAAGGTAAAAGACGAACCTCCTTTTGGGCACTAAAAATACCCCTTCCTATACAATGACTGGCTCATTAGTGAATTTAAACATGACCTTATGGGTCTGACAATCTAATGAAGCATAGCACCAATGTAACCAATCCATCCCCAAAATAACATCAAAATCAACCATCTCCGACTCTATCATATCAATAAGATTTTATTCACTATCCATAGCTACCACACACACCCCTTGTAGAGTTATTACAACCACAGAGTCTCCTACCGAGGTAGAAACAGGAAAGGATCCAAAATAACTTTGAAATCAAACCGCAATGACCAATCCCAAATGGGGTCACATAAGAAACAGGGGACCCCATACCAAGTAAATCATACACATCAATAAAAAAGGAATTTCAACATGCCTGTAGTAATATCCAGAGACACCTCGGGCTCCTAGCGGGTAGTAAGCGCATATAACCAATTTCGGCCAGTGTCGGTACCAGAAATAGAAGTAGAAGCAAAAATAGCACCCTTTTGCATGAGAGTAGATAAAGTAGCAATAAAGGTCTTGTTGGCCTGAGCAGCCACAAGGAGAAGCCCACTCTTGTTGCATGTGCCAAATTTGACTACATCTAAAACAATTATTTCTCCCCTTCTCACACTTACCATGATGATACTGACCACAAAATCTACAAAGAGGGTAGGTCAGTGTTGATTGGGTCCTCTGGCCTGAGAATCACCACTCACTAAATTATTCCTCTTAGACCACTTATTACTAGACTGTTGGCCTCCCCTTTATTTTGAAAGTTGAGACCTCTTACTCTTTATGTCATCACTCTTAGTCTATTTATTTTTCTCTTCCTCTACTTATTGCATATACATAACTAACCCAGAGATGTCCATGTCATTAATCAACAGAGCCACCTTAGTCTCAAGGACCAATTTGGGAGACAGTCTCGAAGAAAACTTATGCTTCCTAAATCTCATGTAAGAAACCATCTCAGGGGCATGCCTCGACAACTAATGGAATTTCAAGGAATACTCTTTAACAGACATCCTACCTTGCCTCAAATTCACAAAATCTTCTACTTTTGCTTTCCTCAACTCTTGAGGAAAGATATGGTCTAAGAAAGTACTAGATAAGTTCTCCCACATGGAAGAACTGGCACCCTCACCTCTCAATTATTCACACTCTTCATACCATTGATACTCCATGTCTTTCAATTAAGAGGAAGCAAAATCAACACCTTCAAATTCCAACACATGCATAACCTAGAAGATCTTCTATATTTCATCAATGAAACTATGAAGATTTTCTTCAACCTTTACACCCGTAAACATAGGAGGGTGCAACCTCATGAATTTTCTAACCCTTATAGCCTTAGAGGATGGATCAATAGGAATAATATGACCGAAATAAGAATCTACCAATCGAGTGAACAGAGTAATAAAGTGACGATACTCAGCATTAGTAACATCCCCTTGAGGTGATGAAAGAGAAGGACTAAATGGACTAAGGTGTCTAAAGGGAACCGGTGGCAATCCTGGACTATCAAAAATCAAACTTCTGGACTAGCTATGGACCCCATGAGTTGGCCGAACTTCATCCATATTGCCCTCAGTTGGGACAGAAGAGTTTTCCTAAATATTAGATCTTCTTGGAGGCATGATCTGAAAGATGAGCAAACAGAAATCAAAAGGATCCATGACCTTAAACTCTTTAACTCGAGATAGAATCACAAGAAAGAAAAACATTCCTAAATGCCTTGTAGCCTCTCTCTTATAAGTGTGGCATGGTACATACCCATAAAAGAGACTCTACTTGACACGGCCTCATGGACTCCCAACTGACCATGAACCTAGGCTCTGATACCAACTTGAGACGACCCAAAATCGAGCCTTATCGTATGGGCACCTTAAGCCCAACAAGAACTAAAGATCGCCCCGTTAACCTAACCTAACCAACACATCAATCCACAAGTGCCGAATAAACTCCAGCTTTAAAATAAGATAACAAAAATAATACTATAATCATAGCTTATGAAGAATCTAATCAATCCATTAACATCAACAACTAACCAACATACCCAAGTCCACAGTCATCCACAAAACCTCTACAAAACCAATGTCTACAACATGTCAGGAAATGCCCCTAACAATAGCTAGAATCACGTATAAAACAAGTCTATGACATAAGATAATAGACTAAGAAATGTATGCCTTTCAAAGAATAGAATCTCACCACTTTAATATTAGCACATGATCCGCTCGAACACCTGGTCACTACACAGGAAGATAAGAAGAAGCTCGAGTTCTTATGTTACATAGGGACATAGCGTTCGGAGATAGTTAGCCGTTGGAGCGCTAGCATGTAACTCAAGGATAAGGATAAAATAGTGCAGTGATTCAAAACCAAGTCAAACTATCATATGCAACCACATTTATATCTACATAGGCATATATGAATATACACATATACATAACCTGCCAAAATAAGAAACAAGTCATAAAATGCGTTCTTAAAGTACTTAATCATAAGACATGGAGCGAAGGAATCAAACCTTCCACCCTTAAGGTTTAGAACATTAAACTTATCTATTACATTAGACAAGAGAACCCTAACCTCAATCCATCCTATTTTATATGGCAGTTGGATCTTAACCACAAGTCATCACATCTTATATGGTAAGTGGACACTAACCATAAACTATCTCATCATATATGGTAAGTGGACGCTAAACACAAACTGCCTCATATGGAAACTGGACCTTAACCACAAGCCCTCTTATATGTAAAGTGGACCCTATCTACAAGCCCTCACATATATGGTAAGTGGACACTAACCACAAGTCAATGTAACCATTACTAGTCAACAATTTGGACTCTAACTCTTTATCCATGAATTAATACCCATTCGGTTTAACATGTAAGAAATCTAACCTCCTTAGACAATTCAAGCCACCAAATCTACAATTGAACATTTCATATATGATTGTACGACCTTTATAAAACATTCTAATAACCAATCATTTAATTAGGCCAATGCTATAGTTCATACCACCATGCAAATCTATTTATTATCATCTAGACTTTTACAAACCATTCATTCTTCATTAGTATTCTTATACCAAACTTTATTTCAAAACATAATTTAATTCCACACTTAAGGACTCCAACCCTTTTAGTTGTCATACCACTAAAGTTACCAAATTAACTCATTATATGGATATTAAGGCCTTACCATAGACATTTACCAAGAATTCATATTCATTAGGCCAATGCCACAATTCATTAATATTCATTAGACCAATTTTATAGTTCAATACACCATTAACAAGTGACTAGTTATTTCTTTTAAACATTTTCACAAACACCTTGAGGGCATACATTCATAAAGACCAAAACCTAAGTAGAAATCATTAAATCTTGGGTTACTAATGACCCATTTGTTAAACCATAATTCAACAAGCACCCACATGTGTACACCATCACCAAAAACATGTACAAACACAAGTTTAAGCAAAAGTAAATAATACCCATCACTATGCATTAAAACCCTCAACATTTGATTTCAAAACCACCATTTTTAAGTCAAAATCATTGTTTAAAACACATAATATTTTGAACTAACAACGAGGGAATTGATACATTCCTTATATAAGATGATTCACAGAAGGAACTTGACCCTTTTAGCCTCTAGAAGAACACCTCTTCAAACCTTGGTCTCCAATCTTCAAGAGGAGTTAGAGAGTGTTTTTGGTGAGTTTTGATCTTCCAAAATATGTTATGAGAGGCTACAACACGTTATATAGTGAGGAGGCTTAAGGTTTTTAGGGTGGGAAATGTCCATAAAGTCCTTAGCTTAAAAGCTAAAAATGAACTCCTAGAAGGGTAAGACTCCTATGCCAAACCATACCCTAGGTATGAGTGGTACCCTAAATTGTACCCTAGGCCTCACCCTAGACCCCTAAACTATCCAAGATATGAATTCAAAAGAATAACTCTTATTTCAGGGTATGGATGGTGCCCCAAACTGTACCCTAAATCGTACTTTAGGCATATTCAACTAGGCTAAGCATATGGAGACCTACGACTCAACAACATATGACCCATACCTTAATATATGACTTGGGATGAGATTAACCATATCTTGCACATTATATAAATTACACTATACTGGATAACATGCAAAAAAGGGGGACAAAGTCGTATACTAAAGTATGACTAGCACCCTTGAGTCGTACCATGGTCAAAATGTCTAAAACATAAGAATTTTTTTATGGACTAAGGTTTAGGGTATTTCAGTATGTGCTTGAAGGGTGGGTTGGGTATTGGGGGTGGTCCTCACTTTTAGTTGGACTTGAGATGCCCATTTCGACAAGGCCCCTAATTTGGGTCGTGTCAATTTGCATACGTTGAACATCACCTGTTCATCATTGAGTCTCAGCATCAGATGTCCTAGCTATAAATCAATAAACATCCTTCCTGTATCTAAGAATGGTATTTTTAAAATAATTGGGACTTGAAAGTCTACTTCACAATCTAAAATCACAAATTCAGTAGGAAAGATAAAAAATACCATCTTCACCAATACATTATATAGAATACCAACTGGTTTTTCACTATTTTATCTGCCATCACTAGTCTCATGGTGGTTGGTATGGGGGCTCCCAACCCTAACTACTTAATACTGCTAATGGCATGAGGTTGATACTAGCACCTAAATCACATAATGCACGAGTGACATTGAAAGATCCAATGGTGCAAGGTATGGTGAAAGCACTAGGAATTTTTTTATTCTCTACCAATCATCTAGTAGCTATAACACTGTAGTGATGAATATTATCGTCTGGATCATAACTGACTGGCCACTTCTTGGTGATTAAATCCTTCATGAATTTTTCATATCCTAGAATTTTCTCTAATTTCTCTACAAGTGCAATATTGACTGACAACTCTTTTAACATGGACAAAAAATTTTAATACTTGCCCTCTTTTTGTTTCATTTTCATCCTTTGAGGAAAAGGAGGGCGAGGTCTCGGCATCAGCTTAAAAATAGGCTCCTTGGCCTTATCTTTTCCTTTATCTTTCTTGATACTATTATCCATATCAACAAAATCATCATCATTCTTTTGTTCATCTACAGTGGGTACAGGCAGATCTATAGTGGTTTTACTACTCCGAGTGGTAATGGCATGACAGTGACCACCATTCTTTGGATTTGCAATTATATTACTAGGAAGAGGGCCAAGTTGTCTTTAATCCAGTGTGGCTAACATCTAGGCATACTACTACTCTAGTTTCTTGATTTTAGTAGCATATGATTCAACTTTCTAATTCAGCACCGATAGGTCTGCCTTAATCTCTTAAGACAACTTTTTTCACTTTCTTGGCCTTTGACTAGTTTCAACAACATTGCTTCTATTCTAGACTCAGTATCTCGGCTACCTGGTGGTACGTATTTATCACTCTTCTTTTTGTAGTCATCTTTGAGTCTCCAATCACCATCTCGGTCTCTACTCCTGTATCTGTATCTATCATTTTAATAGTTTTGACCTTGATTCTCATGCCCTTGGTCTCGAAAATCGGCCAACTACTGATGAAGATACTTCACTTTCTCTTCAGATTCAGTCTCAAAAGTCCTAGAAGTAGATCCTTGTGCCCCATCTACATTTACATTTTCAGTACTCATAATTGCAAATTATTTTGTAAGTAGCCCAATATCTATCCGAAGCTTTGCGACCAAATCATGACCAGCTCCATAATCAACATCTGCTCCAATAGCATATATACCCGCACCACGTTCAATATCTATATTATGCCAATCTAGATTAGTTATTGAAATATCACCTAACATTTCTTGTGTAGCGTCCCACCAAAGACGCATGAATGCACCTCACAAAATAGTATATGACATTGCTCTTCAACAAAAATTCAGCGATCTATAGAAGATTTCCAACAGATTGGATCATGTGATTTTGTTATTAGGTACTATGCTCAGCTTCTTCTTAAATCTAAATCATGCCTAATGCATGTATTATGCAGGTAACTTGTCTGAAATTATAAATTTCAACTTTTAAATGAATCATACTTGCAGGAGGCAAAAGTCTATTCAAAAATATCTACGTAACTCATGCTAAGTAGTGATTGAACCTCTTAGAAGTTCCCCTAACCATAGTGATGCTTCTCCAATCAGAGAAAATGGGAACAACCTTAATCTCAAAGCCTCTTGGTCTACCACTGGAGTAGCATATGATGAATAGATCTCAATAAAATTAGCAAGATGCATGTTCGCATCATCAGTTGCTAGTCCAAAAAATGCACCCTTCAAGTTTAAAAATTAAATTATAGCACTAGTAATGTCAAATTTAACATTAAGGGGGATAAAGCATGAGGAATAACAGCTCCTGTCTCAGCAGGTTCAACATATCCCACGTTCTTTTTTTTTCATATGTCTAAAGATTCTAATATATAGAAATCATTGGAGCTCTGACTTTTTGAACTCTTCCTTAATGCTCGGCCACTTGACTTGGCCTGTCTAGTATTGCTTACTGGGATACCCTAGCCTCTTCAGATAACCGTGCTTCCTCAACCACTCTAGTTTTATTCGCTGTTACTGCTAATAATTGTTTAGTTTGTCTATTAGCAATATTTTATAGGTCATCAAGTAGGGGAGAAGGAACATTCTAAGGGTCTTAAAGCCCAGTAGGAACACCATCACAGACTTGCCCTGATATCCTTCTTCGTGTTTGAAGAATTCTTTCATGCTCTGGATCAAAAGGGAGTAAGGGATTGCCTCTTATCCTAGTGTTTGACATACACCGATGTATGCCAAATCAGGAATAGAAATTAAAACTCGCAAACTTCATAAAATTTAATCAACAAATCACACCCTCTTCCCCAGCAACAGTGCTAAAATTTGATGTTGCCCAAACTAACCTCCAAATAAGTACATTGCGACTGATGTCAAATATAATAACCCAAACCAGGTTGGGATTGAACCCACAGGGAAAATATTAAATAGTTGCTTAATTTGATAAAATCCACGAGCAGTGCAGAAAAGTAAATGGGGGAATTTGGAAGTAAGTAGTAAGTAGTAACCGAACTTTAATTCTTTGAGTTTGTAAATAATAGAAGACTAACACTAGGACTGTGCTCCCCCTAGTTTCTCAACTCTTTAAATTTCTCGTTATTAACCCATCTATTCTATTGCTCTGCATGTAAAGTTGACAAGCTATGTATTATCAACCGTCTTATGAATGTGTTGATAAATCTCACCATTTACCTTGTGAGTTTAAGAGTGTCACCTTATTGCTCCTTGTCTATAACTTTAGTTCAAATCTCAAATTTTGAGTCTCAAATAGATTAAATGAGATGGCAGAATAATAAGATAGATGTGAATCTCAAATTATTTTCTTAATCCTCTTTTCCTAATTTCAAACTCCCTTGTGAGGACGTTATCAAATACAGGAAATCTGCAAGATTCTGCAGTAGCTCTGAGGTTAATTAATATGAAGAAGATTAAGATACATGCAACTAATTTAGAATAGATGAATCTCTCACTTCCTTTATGTAGTTAATCTACCAATGTTTCCACAACCCTAGTCAGGTAAATTAGCCACTCATGTTCATGCAATAATCCATGATAATCAATAAATAAAACATGTAATTAATTGCACAAGAATGAGAAGAATAAAATCCAAAATATGCTATAACCAAAAAATCTCAAGAACAATGTAAATATGTAAAAGTATGTAATAGAATATCAAATAATGTAACCTAATAAACGATTAACCCTAGGGTATTTATAGTATCTCAAAATAACTCAAAAATCCTAATTTAAACGAAATAGGAAAAGTAAGTCGGCACAAGGTACGACTTTCTTTGTCCATTTGTAAGGTCTTTTTATGAGTCGTATTGTGCCTCTCGTATGATCTCCAGTGTCTAATCTTCCAGGGTTCTAGGTTTCTGTTAGCTTTACAGCTTATACTCACGAGTCGTACCTTGACCATACGACTTGTGGACTTCACTCGTTACCACCTGGGACTCACTCTTTCATTACTTTAAATACTGGTCATCTTACAGTTTGATTATATGAGTCATACTCAGACTTTTGACTAATTTTCTTCTGTGACATCAATTCTAAATGACTAACTGAGGATTTATTCTCATTACAGTTGATTGACACAACTTGTATCCACAACATATGATTCATACTCTTCAGTTTTATTATCTTGTCACTTGTTTTTTCACTTGGCTTTTAGTTTTATTGTGCTTACGAGTTAGCCTACGATCCATATGATGTATTGGCAACTGGTATGCTGACTCGTATCATCCGCAAACTTTATTTTTTTCAGTGGTTTTTTTTTTAATTTTATTCCAAAACAAATATTTACCTGTTTTACCTGCAATAACTACAAAACCACATCATATCTACTAAAACAACCTAAGTCCAAGCATAAATTCTTTGTTTTAAGCATCAAAAGTGCCATGTTTTTATGGTGCTCAGGCATCCCGTTAGTGTGTATTTTGTATGCTTTATTTTCTACTTTCCTCAGTAAACCTGTGATACCTACTAAGTACAAGTAGAACATACTCACTCCTACTGCATCCTTTTAGTGCAGATCTAGGTTTGAATGCACCTCATGGTGGCTAATTCGGGAGACAATTGGACACTTTTGAGGTAGCGATTTATTTCATGCATCGGGAGTTGACAACTTCCTTTCCTTATTTAGACTCTGTCTTTATTTGTATTTAGAGACAGAGATATTTTGATTTTTGATATCTTGTATATTTTGATCTCAAGTTGTACTAGTTATGTTATTATACTATATATATGTGTGGATTGACTTTGTTCTAGGGGTCTTTCCTTGGTTTCGGTATTGATTTCTCATTTTATATCAATTTGGGTAATAGGCTTACTTGTCAAGGCTTACCGCGACAAGTTCCATCATGACCCTTTGTTTTTAGATCGTGAAAAATTGGTATTAGAGTAGCCAGGTTCATTGGTCTCAATGGTGGAAGAACGATATATCTTATAGATTCTCATGGATTAATACGTAAACATCTATATCTATCTTTGAGAGGCTATGTGATGTCTTTAGGAAATTTCCCTCATTTCATTCCTTATTGTGTCATTTCCTTCATACCTTATGTTCTGAGTCATTTTTCACTCTTTGTTGTACAGATAGGTGATGACTAGATCTCTGAGGGTAGAGATGTTGATCTTTCATTTGAGAAGAGAGCCCAGTCTAGAGGGCGAGTTGTAATTCTTGGACGGGCTCGAGGTTGTGGACGAGCATGTGGATCTTCCTCATCTATGAGTAGTGCCAAGGGACTTGAACCTGATCCTCATATTAAGCATGTTGGAGGTATGGGTATCACTTCAATTCCACCGAGTTCTTCTACCCCAATCTTGAAGGGGTTATTAGTTTTATTATTGACCCATTTGGAGGGTGCTCTTGGTGTTCCTCTAGTTTTGAGTATTGTGCCTCCGTCTATGCAAGAGTATGCTTATGATGTTCCTCCAGTTCTAAGTATGGATCCTCTAGTAGTACCTACTTCTACTTTTGGTACTCCACAGACTCTTAGTATTCCTCTTTCAGCGCCTACATTAGAGTATGGTTATCTGAGGTTGGGAGTTTATCCTTCATCTATGTTGCCTCCTCAGGTCGGATCTCATCCTTCCGTGTTCACCATGTCTCCTCTTATTATGAGTATAGTTATATCTTCTGAGGTTCAAAAGAGGTTTGAGAGGTTCACTCATATGGGTCCTCCTAGGTTAAGTGGTGTTGTAGGAGAGGATGCCTATAAGTTTTTAATTGACTGTCATGAGAAATTGCATAACCTGGGTTCGATTAAGTCTCATGGTGTTATGTATACTACTTATTTGTTAAGGGATACCACTAGATATTGGTGGAGGTCACTTATTGGTTGCAGACCTTACAATTCTCCTGAGATAACTTAGGATTAGTTTGATGAGGCCTTTTTGGAGAGGTTCGTTCCTTAAAATTTAATAACACTCAACTTACACATCAATTTAAGTGTAAGGCAGTCATCGTCAATATATTAACCCAACTTTCGTGTCGGGGTCGAATCCACGAGGACCAATGTGAGTGGAAATCAAGTTAATTCAAAATAATGGATACTTGTTAAATTCAAACCAATTTTACACAAAGATAAAAAATAGGGGAGATAAGTATCAACACTAATGTTTCTTTTTGGGGTTTTTATATAAATTTAGGGTTATGAATAGTTAGAGTTTCATCAATTAGGCACGAATCTTGAGATTATGTATTACTAAGGGAAGTGACACGTGGATACTAATAGTTAACTTTATTATTAGTACGTTAAATGTGGGTAGGTTCTGTTATAGGTTTTGATGCTAGTCTTTCAACAAAACACCAAGCTTTCACCCATTGAGTCTTTCGAATACCTAATAGGTGTGTTCAACAATTGGTAACCAAACCTCAATTTAGGCACGCTATTTCTAGGATAATACCCATGGTATAGTTAACTTCACAACCACCCTTATGTTTAATAAAGTGATAGATTAGAAAACTACACACATAATTGTTTACCATTGCTTTGGTCTCCACATCCCTCTTTCAAGGATGATATAGATTCCTAAAGTTCACCTAAAAACCTTTTTTCAAAGATGGCTTTGAGATTTCTAGAGTTTAAAGCTTTCACCCATCAAACCTATATGGGTATTTGGGGCTTTCACCCACAAAACCCAACCAAATTGGTTCAATCAATGATAAATCCCATCAACATAAACTACTAAATAGAAGATAACAATAACAAACCACGTAAACTTTAATCCCTATTCATACATAACCTCAAGAGGGAGATCTAGCTACATATAAGATAAATAAGAAAAGATTTACTCATAATCTCCATTGAAATGATTTAGTGAAGACTAAGTGAATGTTACTTCAAACTTTGGACTCCTACAAATCTCCAATGGAAGTGAATGTTACTTCAAACTTTGGACTCCTACCAACTCAAGAACAAAACCTAACTATTAGGGAAGATGGAATATTATGAATTATTAGGGTTTGAGTATTTTTGCCAAATTTGGGATCAACCATGTACATTTACAATTTTGCCCTTGGGCTGCATTTTTCTGCCATGTCATGATCGTACTGGCTTGGCCGCGACCGCAGCTACCGCAATCGCAATTATCATCCATGACTATGGTTAATTGACTTTACTTGACTGCTGTGATCGCGATTTTCAGACCGCGACTGCAGTAACTGAGGCCAGTTCCTGCTCTAAGTCTTCAGCTATACTTTCTTGCTTCCTTTTGATCATTTTCAACTCCAATCCATATCTTTCCATCTCATCAACTATGTGCCTGCAAAATATGGATTCAGTGCATTCAATCAAAATTATGTCGCATTTATTCATCAAAAACTTGGTAATGTGCATGAATATTGAGTGCTAATGAGTGGTAAAATCACCCCTCATCAACACCCTAACTAAAAGCATTGCTTTTCCTTAAGAAACACTACCTCTTACCATGAGACAACAATTATCTATGCCTAAACTTCATGCCTTAAAGATTACAATGACTTCAAGCTTAGTCACTACCACAAGTAGCTAAATACATATGAGCTATGTTATTTTCACTATACCTCTCCTCATAAAATACACTATTCAAGGATGCACAAGACTTCAAAGAGAAATCAAGCAAGAAAAACCAATACTCTGGAAGTTACTCCTTTTTTACCACAACTAAGCTATACTCCATTTGCCTCATTGCTCAGCAGGTGACAAAATCACCCACCTCAACTTGTTCATATGCCACCCTCACAAGAAAGAGAATTACATACACCAAGCTACCAAATATACAACAAGGACTTTTAAGTGCTAAACCTCTCTCCCTCACAAAATAAATATCTATGTTAACGGGTGTCATACCATAGGCTTGCCCCTATTTTCAATCTCCACTATAAAGAAAGTAAATGATTGGAGATCTCAAAGGACTTTTTAAGTTTGTAATCTAGGTTCGATTAAGGTAGGATATCATTTGGAACAACATAGATACACCCTTCCTTGAACATCTACATCACACTATTTAATCCACCTTTTGACTATGGGCCACTCCTCTTCGTTTTCTCTCTTTTCTTATGCCTACTTTTGGCTACCCTTGTTCACCCATTTTCTTTTTTTTTTCTTGCAACTTTCATTCAATTAATTCCTTTATTGGAACCTCTCTTTTTCTATTCATTTAATTTCAATGCTAAGTCACAATAAGCATTTCACTTACAACTTTGTGGCCCAAAACTTATTTCTGTCAATATTTACCACCCCCAACTTAGGCTTTTAGACTTAAGTTGCAACTTTAAGTTCAAGAAGGGTATGATTCAAAAGGGGGATAAAAAGAATGGTTCACGACTTGAAATGTGTTTGCCAAAGAGTGGTCCAAAGGCTCAAAGTGGGTAACTAGGGATTACATTCATGCTTGGGTAGGCTTTTTGGGATAAAGTGTCTTCCAAAATCACAAAGATGGCCTAAGATCATTTCTCCAACTAAATACATTTAAAATTAGCTTTGAAAGACTACCGGGGCAAGTTCTAGATAACACAAGTATACCAGAGATAAATACAAAAATCTCACCATACATAGCATACAAAATTCACCAAAGGGGGCTCAAATATCCCTCTCGCTAGAGACAAAATTGGAGTAGCTATTTCTATTAACAAGTCAACCATTTATGGAGTCACAAAAAGAGAAATGACTTGGTTACAAAGTTGTTCACACCATGGCCTTGATTTTTGAAAAATTTTGGATGGAGAGGGGTTGTTTGTTTTGCATTGGCCCTACACACAATTTGCTAAAAATAGAAACAACTGAAGCCTTAGTCTTATATTTCAACTCAAAATGGGCAAACCAACTATATGGCTACTCAAACTTTACCAATAGTGTATAATGTGATCCAAACTTTACAATTTACAATGACATAGGTACACAAACATCCCTAGCATTCATGACATTTTACGAGTACTCAAAATTCCCCTGAATCTATGTCTCAAAAACCAAACACGACGATTTACCCTTAAGAATATTGTCACTCAATCTATCATACGGCAAAGCTAGTCATGCATCACCAAAATTTAGGTAAAAATAAAGTAAAAATAAAAACTAAACTAAAAACCATAATAATCCATAAAAACATGGGTACCATCAGAGTGCCCAAATATAGCATCTCAAAAACAAAACAAAACAAAATAGTATCCAGAATGTCAAAACAACATAAAAAGGAATATCCAGCAATACAACATCGAAACAATACAAATCTAGGGGCACCTCCAACTAAAATGAAAGAAGTATCCTCACTGCATATGCAATAAAGCAAGAGTAAGAGGGATCTCCCTGAATCTGCATCAAGAGATACTCTCCCGCTGACTCGGCACTATCACCACCAGTATCATCAGTAGACCAATCATTAGAGGCCTCATCCTCACTGTCCAACCTTGGCAAAGGTAGCTGATGATTGGGTTTGAGTATCTTAAAGATGCCCTTTACCCCCTTCTATAGCTTCTTGAAGAATTTATCTCTTTTTTTCTCTCTTCACCATTTTATCATGTGAATTCTTGAGGTCCATATATGACGCAGCTAAGTCTGAATAAGCTTTCTCCAATCTGGCGATTGTGGCTTCCTACTTCTTTTGCTCCTCCCGATATTTTTCATAATCGAACTGAGCTACATATGAGTGCCGAATAGTGGAGGACTCTCCCGGTCCCTGAGGTAGTCTGGACAAAGCTCCCTTACCACTTGTATCTGACCAAATATTTCATCGAAGGTGGTGGATGATAAGGGTTTACAAGAATCTATATTTTCTTAGGTCGATTTTCTTGAGTCCACCTTCTTCTTCTTACTCTGACCCATAGCACCCTCACCCTTGAGCTTGAGTAGGAAGATATAAGGGCTTAGGAGTACCCAGGTATTTGTAGCATATTTCTTTACCTATGCCCTCTTGCATAGCTCTATGATAAGGAAGGAAGGAGAAGAAGTGTATCTCCATAATTCCTGAAGTACCTCCACTCTAAGTGCATAATCTCGCCCACATTTAGGGTGATGCCAGATAGGATACAAGCCACCATCTGAGCTTATATGTCTTTGATAATGGTAATATGAGTGCATGGCGATAACCTACTGTAGATGATGTTCAACCAAAGCATGGCCTCAGTTGTTAAATCATTCATCAAAATGTCTCTCTTCGTGGTGGACAAAGGAACCTCTTTGCCAAGAGATAAAATATTTGCTATCCTGCTCCCTGTCTCATATGGTTTTGCATGGAACTGCTTTATGTCATCATTTGGGAGCCCATACACCTCGCTGATCTGCTCTATTTTGAAGTTCACTTGCTTTACCCAAATCATCATCACTGGTTTTGTGAAAGAAACTACACTTAGGTTACCATATAATTGACGTACCCAATGCTCATTAGCAACATAGGGTTTTGAGGTAAAGTACATCCACCTGATCTGAGTGAGTCTATCATGAAAGCTTGGGAACTTTTCCTATATTTTGTCTAAGAGGATACCCTTTTCAGGGAGAAACTTAGTCTTTGGCAAGTCCATAAAGTAGAGGTTCTGGCATTGTGCAACCATGAATCTGGAGTTGTCAAAATATTCCATCTTTAAGGCTTAGAACCTGTAAACAATGCAACTCAAACCATCATTAGAATTATCATAACAAAAACATACTAGATGAAACAGATAAACTATGTGGTAATGTTATAGAAGGTTTTAGGGGCAGAAATTGATGTGCATAAATTTCGGTTCCTACAAACACTGCCCTCAGGTGTTGCAATTATGGAGCAGTGATCGTGACTATGGTGTTACGATTATGGTCATCGAGATCGTTATCATGGTACCTGAGACCAGATTTGACAGTTCTACACATCAATCAAAACACATGATTTTATCCCCAAATTTGTGTTCTACTAGGCATATGAACATTATGACTAAGGAAGTTGAGCCTAGATATCATGATTATACATCCCTTTCCCCATCCCAAGCTCAAAGAATTTAGCATGGAGTTCATAGGGGCATTAAATCAAACATGCAATGTACATGTTAGTTTCACATATTAAGGGCCTAAATCTGGGCATGCAAGACTTCCCCATCAATGTGTACATCAACTATAATAGCTAACCACAACAATAAGCGCAAACAAGCTTGCATTTAGTATTAAAAATGATATTTCAGGCCTTTTCCCAAACTATAAGTTCTAAGCATGCAATTATATCAAAATCAAGGAAGTTGAGACAACTTACCAAGTTAGAGGATGCAAGGTATTGAGAGGATACTTGGATACTCTACACAATGCCAAAAATTTAAGAGAATTTTGAAAGAGGTGTGTATGAGAGAGCGGCATATGGATGGTCATTTAAACTAATTTAACCATAATTGTTGTCCTACTTCTATGATCTTAGGAATGCCATCTCCTTGATTGCGGTGGCATGGATCGTAGTCATGGTAACTAAGACTAAAATTTAGGTCTCTGTACTTCTCTGCTCAATCCAACATACCAACTTCACAAGCTCCTATTTTTAATTTCAATTAGAATTCCTCATAGCACTACCTTTTCATGGATTATGCATGAACAAATGAAAAATTACTCTATCATGCATAAAATAAAAGGATACGGGCCATATTTTATGGCTTGAAAGGGTGCCTCCCATCGAGCGCTTTGTTTAACGTCTTAGCATGATGCCTCTTTCACTTCTTTTGTGCTTCCACTTAGAAGATTTTAATCTCTATCCCAACTTTTTTTCATTATGCAATGAGCAACAGAGGGACAAAATATTTAGATTTTCCAAGATAAAACTTGGAAGAAGCGAGGAAATGACAAAGGAGCTTCAATCTCGCCATTTTGAAGAATTGAACCGTTTACCCAATTTGACATCAAACTTTTGGTTTGGCTACTTGGGCAAAGGTGAATACATCAATAGGCTACTATTTGCACATCGAAAGTTGGAGTCCTTGGCCATTGATGGTGGGGCCTCCATGTGCTCTTTTGGAGTGTCGAATCCCAAAATATAGGGATTGTACTCCTTTCCTTCACAATCCCCCATTGGCCTAGGTATATTGATTCTTATCACATCCTCTAAGGAAAATGTTGAAAGGTGGTTGAATAAGTTCTAACCCCTAACTCCTGAATTTCCTCCTTCTTGACACTTTCACCCCAAAATAAACTAGAGTCTTTATAAGAGATGTGCCTTGATTCTTCTTTTAACTCTAGAACAATTTCTTTTATTTGGACATCTTCCACATTATTTGTTTCGGTTGATTGGGAAATCACGACGATGCTTAACTACCAAACTCATTATCATAGCATGGTTTCTATTCTTTATTATCCTCCTCTCGAGAAATGGCTAAGGTAGTGATATTTTTAAGTTTTTCTTCTTTGCCTATTTCCTCATTCTTGACAGTTTCCCTTCCAAATGCCTCATGGGATTGAATCATGTCTTGCATATTCTCCCCTGTTATGGTTACCCGATCTAAAATAGTTTGAAGCACTGCCTCAAAACTATTGGAACCAGTATATTTCTCTTCCTTCTTCTCATCATAGGACCTATCAAACTTATACAAAGAACTAGCAACTTGGTTAGTATAATAGGGGGAGGGGGCATTTGTACAATTACTCCAATGAATAACCATACTCCCCATAGGATCAAGAGGGTAATTTAATATCTCTCCAGGGAGCATAGTAACAATCTCTCTTGAAGTGGGGTCTATCACAATATGGAGATGGATCATCAAGATAGGACTTTCAACTACCAAAATCATATTTGTCGAAAGATGCCATAGAGAAAAGTAAAGTAAAATGAAAATCTACCTAACACAATAAACCAAAGAAAATCACAAACAAATATTTACAAGATTGAATTCAAGCAAGTAAGCTAAAATTTCAAAATAACTTCATATGTCAAATTGTTCCCCAGCAACGGCGCCATTTTTTATAATGCTCAACTTACACTCAATTTAAGTACAAGGTGGTCATCGTCAATATATTAACCCAACTTGGGAGTCAAGGTGGAATCAACGAGGAACAATGTGAGTGGCAATTAAGTTAATTTGTAATTATAGATGCATGTTAAATTCAAACTAATATTAAAGATAAAAATAGGGGAGATAAGTATCAACACTAATGTTTTTTTTTGTTTTTTAGTATAAATTTGGGGCTATGAATAATTAGAGTTTTATCAATTAGGCACGGATCTTGGGATTATGTATTATTCAGGGAATTGACACGTGAATACTAATAGTTAACTTCATTATTAGGAGGTAAAATATGGGTAGGTTCGATTATAAGTTTTGATGCTAGTCTTTCAATAAAACACCAAAATTTCACCCATTGATTCTTTCAAATACCTAATGGGTGTGTTGAACAATTGGTAACCAAACCTTAATTTAGGCATCCCTATTTCTAGGATAATACCCATGGTTAATTAACTTCATAACCATCCTTATTTCTAAGATAGCGATAGATTAGCAAACTACACATATAATTGTCCACCATTGCTTTGCTCTCCACATCCCTCTTTTAAGGCTAATATGAATTCCTAAAGTTTACCTAAAAACCCTTCTTTTAAAGATAGCTTTGAGCTTTCTAGATTTTGTAGCTTTCACCCATCAAACTCATATGGGTATTTGGGGCTTTCACCCACAAATACCAACTAAATTGGTTCAAGCAATGATAAAACCCATCAACATAAACTACTAAATAGAAGCTAACAATAACAAAACATGCAAACTTTAATCCCTATTCATACATAACCCCAAGAGGGAGATCTAGCTACACATAAGATAAATAAGCAAGGATATACCCATAATTTCCATTGAAATGGTTTAGTGAAGACTAAGTGAATGTTACATCAAACCTTAGACTCCCACAAATCTCCAATGGAAGTGAGCTATTCCTCTACTTAGAGGCTACTCTATTGTGTTCTTCACCCAAAACTTATACAATATTTTATTCTCTAAGTATGGAGCCTATCAACTCAAGAACAAAACCTAAATATTGGGGAATATGGAATATTATGTATTATTAGGGTTTGAATCTTTTTGTCGAATTTGGGATCAGCCACATGCATTTATAATTCTACCCTTAGGCTATATTTTTCTGCCATGCCGCGATCACATCGGCTTGGCCACGATCATGGCTACCGCAATCGTGATTAGCTTCTATAACCATGGTTAATTAACTTTACTTGATTCCATGATTGTGATTGTCTGACCGCGACCGCAGTAACTGAGTCCAATTCTTGCTCTAAGTCTTCAACTGTACTTTTTTGCTTCCTTTTGATCATTTTAGCTTCAATCCATATCTTTCTATCTCATCAATGATGTGCCTGGAAAATATTGATATTAGTGCATACAATTAAAATTATGTCTCATTTATTCATCAAAAACATGGTAATGTACATGCATATTGAGTGTTAATGAGTGGTAAAATTACCCCTCATCACAGTCTGAGGGATCAAATAAGAGATGAGTTAATGACCTAGAATAGGGATTTATGACTGTTAAAGAGTATGAGGCATACTTTCATGCCTTGTCTAGATATTTCTATACCAACGTTTCCACAAAATTTAAAAAGATTTGAAATTTATTAAAAGGGTTGGATATTTCTCTTCAGCTTGCTAAAACTTAGATGGTAGTATATGGAATATTTTTTAGAGTATAGTAGATCATTCTAAGATGAATAAGGGTATTATTCTAGCATATTAGGGAGGCACTAAGAAGGTGCACCATCTGGGTGAGTTTAGAGGTCACACTTCTCAAGGTAGAGATTTTAGAGGTTTCTGTAGGTATTATGGCAAACTAGTACATTTAGCCTTACAGAGTTTAGGTAGTAGGTCTTCTGGTTTAGCAATTTCAGGTGGTCATGCTAGTCCATTCGTACCTTCTCCCATTAAGTCGGGTCGTAGGGCTTGTTTTATGTGATGAGACTAGCCACTTAGCCAAGGAATGCCCCCAACGTGTGTTTAGAGCTACTCTTATTTTAGCTGTGAGGGGCAGGGGTTCTACTAGAGGTTTGTGAGGTAGAGGTAGTAGAGACCATAGGGTTGTTCATGGGGCTATTTAGGAAGTTGGTAGTCATGGACAGTGTTATGTTATTCCTTGCAAACCAGAGGTAAAGGCTTTTGATGTTGTTATCACAGGTATCATCCTTGTTTGTTTTAGATTTGCAGTTGTATTATTTTATCTGAGATCGACTTTCCCCTATTTTTCCATATATTTTTTTTGAGCTTTAATATTGCTAGTGAGCCCCTTGCCATGCCTATTCATGTATCTACCCCTATAGAAGACTCTTAAGTGGTGGATCGTGTGCACCGATCCTGTGTTATGACTTTTGCCGGGCGTTAGACTTGGGTAGATTTACTTGTCTTAGATATGGTGGACATTGACATCATTCTGGAAATGGACTGGATAGATCCTTACTATGTTGTCCTATATTGTTATGATAAGATCATAACTTTATCTCTATTGAGTGTGCGAAAGATAGCTTGGAAGGGAGTTTTTCATTCGAGTCCCAAGAGGGTTATATCTTATATTCAGGTTCGTCACTTGGTTAAGAGGGGATATTTATCTCATTTGGATTATATTTGTGATACTAGCATTTCGTCACCTCTCTTCTTAGATTCTATTTGGGTTGTTCATGAGTTTATGGATGTGTTCCATATGAATTTGCCTTGTATGCCTCCTGATCGTGATATTGACTTTGCTATTAATGTTGAGCTGGGCACTAAGCCCATCTCTATTCCTCCTTATACAATGGCCCTACCTGAGCTGAAGGAATTAAATGATCAGTTGCAGGACTTGTTGGATAAGGGATTTATCCGACCTACTGTATCACCTTGGGGTGTGCCTGTCTTTTTTGTGAATAAGAAGGATGGGTCTATGTGCATGTGTATTGATTATTGATAGTTGAACAAGGTAACGATTAAGAATAAGTATCTGCTTCCTTGTATTGATAATTTGTTCGACCAGGTTTAGGGTGCTTCAATATTTTCAAAGATTAATTTGAGGTCTGGGTATTACCAGTTAAGGATTAGAGCTTCTGATATTCCTAAGATAGTTTTTCATACTCGATACAATCATTATGAGTTTTTGGTCATGTCTTTTGGATTGACCAATGCCCAGTCCCATTTATAGAGTTGATAAATCAGATATTTTAATCATATATGGACTTCTTTGCTATTTTATTTATAAATGATATCTTGGTTTATTCCAAGAGTGAGGCAATCATGAGGAGCATTTATGGATTGTGCTCAAGAGATTGAGGGATGAGAAGTTGTATGCTAAGTTTTCCAAGTGTGAGTTTTGGTTGGATTCTGTCTCTTTCTTGGGACATGTGGTGACTAAGGATGGTATCATGGTAGATCCAAATAAGAATGCAGCAATTTATGATTGGGCTACGCCTACTTCACCCACCGAGATTTGGAGTTTTATTAGCTTGGCAGGTTACTATCGGCATTTTGTAGAGAGTTTTTCTTCTATTGTAGCTCCATTGACCAAGTTGACTCAGAAGAATATTTCATTTTAGTGGTCCGATGCTTGTGAGGTGAGCTTTCTAAAGCTCAAGGAGTTGTTGACATCAGCTCCTATTTTGACTTTTTCCAAGGAAGGTTTGGGTTTCACCGCCTTTTATAATACTTCAGGTTGTGGTTTAGGTGTTGCGTTGATGTAAGAGGGTATGGTGATTGCGTATGCTTTTCGTCATTTAAAGTCCTATGAGAAAAATTATCCTACTGATGTGTGATAAATTGCTAACACATTTAAGGCTTTTAATTGAGAATAATTGTGAAGTCTTAAGCAACTTTTATCGTTTTTGATTTGTTTATGTTTGATTTTACAGTTTAAGCTAATGAGGTAGAGAACCAACAAGAATGGAAGCAAAGAAGTATAAATATAGCGAAATCTAAAGAAAAGTGTGGCTGACGACATCTGTGATAAGTCGTCAGCCCTATGATAGGCTATCACAATTATCGTCAAACTTAACTAGAGATTTGGCATGAGTTGAAGCCTGTGATGACATCTGGTGATAGGTCATCAAAAATGTGATAAGCTATCAAGAACAATGTCAGCTTTAACTAGAGAATGGGAGTTAAAGAGAAGTTATGATGACATTTTGTAATAAGGCGTCAAGGATACCATTGACTTAGGCAGAACATGGAAGTTGAGAAGAAGTCTTGAAGACATTGAGGATAAGCCGTCAAAATCCTGATAAGCTATCATCATCGTCGTTAGCCTTAGGCAGAAAGAGCTAAAAGTGAAGAGGATATGACGACATCCGTGATAAGTCGTCAGACTCCTAATAAGCTATCACGGATGTCGTCGTCTATTCCGAGAAAAAGCTGTAACCTTGATTTTGTTTCCATAATTAGGTTGAACTATTTAAACCTCTGTTTGAGGGTTTTCTAGTCAACCATTATTCATTATTATTCGACTCTTTGAGTTTGGGAACATACTTTGATATTTTCTCTCTCTACTTCTAGACTTAACAACACAACTATTTGGAGAGATTATTATTAGTATTGGGGGATTTGTCCTTTGTGATCTAATCTATGATTCACTGGTTTTTATTCATCACTGTAAGTTTATCTTTCAAATCATGAATTCAATTATGTGTTTCGTTCTTTGCGTCATGAGAGGCTAAACTCCATTAACCTGAATTATGGGATCTAGGGTTAGGTCTTGATAAGGTGCTAGGTATTCAAGATTCAATAGGTGGTAGGATTTCTTGATAATTCTGACGCTTAAATTAACGTCTGTTGGTTGCAAACAGTAGACACACCTCCTTTGATTTTCCTTAGAAAGAAATCAAATATAGTAGGAAGTGAATTATCAACAGGGACTCGAAAATACTTCGTTTAATAATCAGCGTTGTAACAAGGTTGGTCAACCTAAGGTAAAATTTGGGTAGTGAATAGAAATTCCCTAAGTCCGAGAGGATTAGAAAATTAAACACTTAAGTAGGTTGAGAAACATTTGAGCATAACATCGATAAAGATAGCTTGTTATCCTACCCACCATGAGAATCTTGAATCACCTTTAGCATTTGTCATGTACTGTAAGCCCTAGTGAACATAATTCTGGTTATTTCATAAACTCTTGATTAGAAACATCGAAATTAAAGTAATAAACAATTATTTGTGACACTTAAACCCCCCTCCCACCATTTTAGGAAACATTAAACTATCAATGAATTAAATCGTAAATGACTTGGGTTCACACCTTATTCCCTGTGAGATTCAACCCCAACCTAGTTGGGGTTTATATTGACCACGATCGCTTACACCCATTCAAGAGTGTAATTTGAGTGTTATCAAAATTGGTGCCATTGCCGGGAAATACAGTTGTAAACTGAAAGTTTGTGTGTGCTAATTGACTATTAGTTAAGTTTCCTAGATTTACGTTTATTTTTTGTTTTTGTTTAATTGCAGGATCTTTGTTGTTTATGCCAAAAACAATAAGTTATAGAGCACCGTTATTACTAATTAATCCAGAACCACAGCTAATCAGGAGAATGGCAGAACAGTAAGAGGCTGACAGACTGGAAGCCTTGGCAAGGGCTCAGGTGAACATACAGAACAAGGGTCAATAAGTACATCATCCGAACCCTGATAATGAAGACTTGGGTGATGAGGAATTGCTGAATCCTTAAAACCCAAGGTGAGCAGAGCAAATTGCTGCACCATTGTAGTGAAACTTCAATAGAAACCATCCAGTTAGAGAAAGGTATGTTCAATAGCCTATCCAATACGAGGTTGATGACGATGATGAAGGAATTGACGGATCAGGTGCAACGGGTGCTATCATTCCTCCACCGTTGGTACCTGGTGCAAAATTCAGCATAACAAGTACCATGATTCAACTCCTGAATCTGAAGGGATTGTTCGGTGGCCTTCCTGGGGATGACACCAACCTGCATCTGGTGAATTTATTCACCATTTGCAAATCTTTTGATAACCCAAGAGTAGGCCAAAACGCTATCTGGTTAAGGTTGTTCCCGTTGTCTCTGTCTGGGAAGGCAACATTATAGCTGAATGAGCTGACACCCAATTCTATAACCAACTAGAGGTAGTTGAAAGGAGCTTTCCTAGAAAGGTTTGTTCTGCATTCCAAGAGGGTACAGTTGAGGGACGAGATCAGCAAATTTAGGCAGCTCCCGACTGAAGCCTTGTATAAAACTTGGGAGGGGTTCAAGAAGAAGCTGACATAGTGTTCGAACCACAACATGACGGATATACATTTGACGGAGACTTTGTACAGGGCTTTTAACTTTGTTACAAAGCCAATTGTAAATAATGTTGCGGGTGGTTCGTTTGTTGACCTTTCTTTTTAAGATGCCTCAGATATGCTGAATAGGATGACCAAATAGAGTCAGGCTTGGCATACCAGAGAGTCTGTGGTAGCAAATTCCACTATTTCTATAGGTATGTCTGTTGAATAACGTAGGAGAGAGGAGGAGCAGGATCAAGATATGGCCAATCTAAAGACTCAGATGGACCTGCTCACCAAGCACTTATTATCGGGGAAAACTAAAAAAGTGAAAGCTGTGACATCTCAAGACCGAGTTGATATGGAGCCAAAAGAAGAGGCAAATTATTTTAATAATCAGGTGGTTTCCAAGGCAATAGCCAAGGGAATCAAGGTCGGAACATTTATGACAAGCCTGGTTACAAAGATAGGGAGCAAGGAAAATGGAGAAGTAGTAATGACAGGAGTAGTTTATACATTCCTCCTAGAAATTGGGAAGCTGCTGCAACTTACTCTAGAAAGATGTCCATGGAGGACATGATGGAGAAGCTGTTGAAGGGAGTTGAGGCCACCAACTCTGGTGTGACCACCATGAAGACCGATCTGACATTCATCAGTCAGTTGGTGCACTCACACTCTACTATAATCAAATAGTTAGTGCAGCAGATGAGCCAACTTTTTGCTGCAGTCAACCAGAGTGGAATATTACCAAGCGATACAGTGCAGAACCCACAGAATAATGGCTCATGCATGGCAATTATCACTAGGAGTGGTAAGATCTTACCTGGCCCTTCTGTGGGTAAATCTATAGCTGGTAAGGTAGTTGTCAGTGAGTTCAAAGAAAATAATCTAATGGATCCTGAGAAGCTGAATAGTTCTATTGATGCTTTAGAGAAGGAAAAAGAGAAGGAAAAGGAAATGGTGTTGAAAACTATCCCATAACCACCACCTCCCTTTCCTCAACAACTAAAGAAGAAGGCTAATGATGCAAAATTCAGAAAATTCATGGCAATGCTCAAGCAGTTGACAATAAATGTTTCTTTGGTTGAAGCACTTGAGCAAATGCCAGGATATGCGAAATTCATGAAGGACCTTGTGACTAAGAAAAGAGCTGTGAGCTGTGAATTAGAGGAAAATATCCACTATTGTAGCGCTATCACTACAAGGACCTTGGTGCAAATGAAGCCGGACCTGGGCTCATTCATTATTCCCTGTACAATCGGGACTATGGAATTTGCCAAGGCATTATGTGATCTGGGAGCAAGCGTTCATTTGATGCCACTGACTGTTTATAGAAAGTTGTGTTTGGGAAATCCCACACTCACCAACATGAAACTCGTGATGGTGGATACGTCAGTAAAGCGACCTATTGGCATTCTGTATGATGTATTGGGGAAGGTGTCCAACTTTATATTCCCTGTAAACTTCGTCATTCTAGATTGCGAGGTAGACTTCTAGGTGCCTATATTCTTGGGTCCACCTTTCCTCGCAATCAAAAGTGTGTTGATTGATTTAAGAGAGAATGAGCTCTTATTCAAGATGAATGATGAAGTGGTACGGTTTGATATGGCCAAATCATAAAGAAATGAGTGTGTTCTCAGTAGTTGATATGTATTATGAGGACGAACAGGATGTATCCATAGCTGAGCAACTTGTTATCAAACCTTTGGCCGTAGTTATGATTAATTATGCAAGTTAAGGAATCGGGGAGTATGAAGAGACAGTTTGTGCCTTGAAAGGAATGGGTTCATATATTTATGCTCCTAAATCTGGACCTTGATCTAGCTAATCGACCAACACCACCAGCCAAGCCATCTATTGAGGAGCCTTTGGTGTTGGAATTGAAATAATTGCCTGGACACTTACGGTACATGTTTTTGGGCAGCGAGAATATGCTACCTATTATTATTGTAGCTAATTTAGGAGAACAACAAATAAATGCACTTATTTTGGTACTTTAGAGACATAAGAGAGCTATAGAGTGGACCATCGCAGATATTATTAGCATTCCTCTAGGCATCTGTACGCATAAAATTCAACTTGAGAAAGATTGTATTCCAACCATATAGCACCAGCGCCGTCTTAACCCACTAATGTAAGAGGTGGTTAAGAAAGATATTATTAAGCGGTTGGATGCAGGAGTGGTTTACCCTATTTATGACAGCAAGTGGGTGAGCCTAGTTCAATGAGTACCCAAAAAAGGGGGCATGGTAGTGGTTGCTAATGAGAGGAATGAGTTGATTCCACTCAGGCTTGTAACTGGGTGGAGAGTTTGCATGGACTACTGCAAGCTAAATTCTTAGACTCTAAAAGACCACTTCTCAATGCCTTTTATGGACCAAATGCTTGATCGATTGGCTAGAAGGAGGTGGTATTGCTTCCTAGATGGTTATTCTAGATACAACCAAATCTGCATTACTCCTGAAGATCAGGAGAAGACGACATTCACATACCCATATGGCGATGTACAGATAATATTATAAGGAGATGCATGGCGGAAGTAGATGTATTATGAATATTGGAAGCACGTCATGCTTCCCCGGTTGGGGGTCACCATGTAGGTAACTAAACAGCTAGGAAGGTATTACAGAGTGGCTATTACTGGATGACATTATTTAGGGATGCCCACGAGTTTGTGCTGAAATATGATTAATGCCAGAGGCAGGTTTCAATCTCTAAAAGACATGAGATGCCCTTGACGAAGATGCTTGAAGTGGAATTATTTGATATCTGGGGCAACTCTTTCATAGGTCCTTCTGTAAGCTCGTACGATATGAAGTATATTTTAGTTGCTATTGACTACATATCGAAATAGATTGAAGCTATGGCCTTGGCTAATAATGAAGGGAAGAGGGTTGTTGTTTTTCTCAAGAAGAATATCTTCTCTTGCTTTGGAGTACCACATACTATCATAAGTGATGAAGGATCCCATTTTTGCAACAAAGTATTTCAAATAGCTTTATCAAAATATGTGGTAAAACAGCATAGAGTGGCTACTCCATACCACCCATAAACCAGTGAACGCTAGCCGGAAAGATTGGTCTCGAAAACTCAATGATGCCTTGTGGGCATATCAAACTTCTTTCAAGACACCCATTGGCATATCACCATTTCAGCTGGTGTATGGGAAAGCTTGCCACCTACCAATAGAGCTGGAGCATAAGGCCTTATGGGCACTCAAAAGGTTGAATCTTGAGAGCACAACACCTCTCTAATGTTTTGTTTTCAAAACTATGTGAATTACATTTACTTGTGACCTTTGTGAATCTTGTTATGGCATTAGTTCTAGCTGCTTGATGATCATTACTGAGCAATTGCATGAACTAGATAAGTGATAGCCTATGATATGCTTGTGTGCTATGTGTGTGTGAACATCTACTTAATTCCCTCTATATGCCAAAGCCAGAACTTGCCTAGTTAGTCTTACCATGGTTGAAGGGTAGAGGGTTAGGAGAGGATCATAGGCAGTTTTGTTGATTAACCTACTTTTAGACTAAATAGCCTTCCTTGTGTGCATAATACCCCTTGATCCCTATTTTGAGCCTAAATTAACCATTTTTTTCATGACATCTTTCACCTTCTCATTTATACCATAATGAACCTGTTTTAGCCCTGGTCCTCCTTGGACACTGTACACCTTAACCTATGCAAACAGCCTAAGTTGAGGGTGGCTATCATAGGGGTGTATGGTGTAAAATGAGTATGAAGAAAGGTAGAATAAAAGAAAACAAATAAAAGTTGGCTGCTTATTTAAAAATAAAAAAGAAACACCCAACTCAAATATATGTGATCAAAGGAAGAGAAAAAGAGAAAGAGGTTAATAAGTGAACCCCAATAGAGTAGTGTAGTTACTCTAAATGTCCTTCAATATCATACCATTCCCAGCCTACATTGCAAGCCTAAAAGAAGTCCTATAGTAATCCTAGCTGGCCTATCTGAAGGTCTTGGTAATGAAAATAAGGGCAAGCCTATGGTACTTGGCATACACTGATTGGAACTTTGTTTTGAGAGTGACAGTCTTTTGATAACCCCCACAATTATATTTTTGGTTTCTTACATGAGAGAAGGGGGGTTTTTTATTGTGAGGGCACACTGGTATCGTTGCTAGCTACTTCCTTGTTTAGATAATGTAGATTGGTATTTGAATGGTTTTTGTAGCTAAGATTGATGCCATCGCTTGAGTCCTTTGTGTTACATTATTGTTTTTCAATGGTATACATAGTTGGTTTTAATGGGATTGACCTTTGAGGTAGTAACTATGTCCTGAGCTTAAATGGAAAATGGGCTGCTGAATGCGCTATGTACTCTCTTAGTTGGGGATGAGTTGCTTGAGGACAAGCAATTGTTTAAAGTTGAGGGTGTTGATGTGTGAACAATTGATAACATATTTAAGGCCTTTAACTTAGAATAATTATGAAGTAGTAAGCAACTTTTGTTGTTTTTGATTTGTTTATGTTTGATTTTAGATTTTAAGCTGATGAGATAGAGAACCAACAAGAATGGAAGCAAAGAAGTTGAAATCTTAAGAGAAGTGTGGCTGATGATATCTGTGATAAGTCATCAGCCCTATGATAGGCTATCACAGTTGTCATTAGACTTAACCAGAGATTTGGCAAGAGTTAAAGCCTGTGATGACATATGGTGATAGGTCGTCAAAAGTGTGATAAGTTATCAAGGCCAACGTCAGCTTTAACTAGAGAATGGAGGTTGAAGAGAAGTTGTGATGATATTTTGTAATAAGGCATCAGGATGGTGATAAGGCATCAAGGATACCGTCACACTTAGGTAGAACATGGAAGCTGATAAGAAGTCTTGACGACATTGGTGATAAGCCATCAAAATCCTAATAATCCATTATCTTCGTCGTCAGCCTTAGACAGAAAGAGCAAAAAGTGAAGAGCAGCTGAGACATCCATGATAAGTCGTCAGACTCTTGATAAGCTATCATGGATGACGTCGTCTATTCCGAGGAAAAACTGTAACCTTGATTTTGTTTCGATAATTTGGTTAAACTATTTAAAGCTTTGTTTGAGGGTTTTCTAATCAACTGTTATTCATTATTATTAGACACTTTGAGTTTGGGAACATACTTTGATATTTTCTCTCTCTACTTCTAGACTTAACAACACAACTATTTGGAGAGATTATTATCAGTAATGCAGGATTTGTCCTTTGTGATCTAATCTATGATTCACTGGTTTTTATTTATCACTGTAATTTTATCTTTCAAATCATGAATTCAATTATGTGTTTCGTTTTTTGCATCATGAGAGGTTAAACTCCATTAACCTGAATTATGAGATCTAGGGTTAGGTCTTGATTAGGTGCTAGGTATTCAAGATTCAATAGGTGGTAGGATTTCTTGATAATTCTAATGCTTTAATTAACTTCTGTTGGTTGCAAACAGTAGACACACCTGCTTTGATTTTCCTTAGAAAGAAATCAAATATACTAGGAAGTGAATTATCAACAGGGACTCAGAAATACTTTGTTTAATAATCTGTGATGTAACAAGGTTGGTTAACCTGAGGTAAAATCTGGGCACTGAATAGAAATTCTCTAAGTCTGAGAGGATTAGGAAATTAAATGCTTAAGTAGTTCGAGATACATTTGAGCATAACATCGATAAATATAGCTTGTTATCCTACCCACCATGAGAATCTTGAATCACCTTTAGCCTCTGTCATGTATTGTAAGCCCTAGTGAACATAATTCTACTTATTTCATAAACTCTTGATTACAAACATTGAAATTAAAGTGACAAATATTTTATTCATGACACTTAAACCCCCACCCCCCAATTTCAGGAAACATTAAACTATCAGTGAATTAAATCGCAAATGACTTGGGTTCACACCTTATTCCCTGTGGGATTCGACCCCAACCTAGTTGGGTTTTATATTGACAACGATAGTGTACACCCATTCAAGAGTATAATTTGAGTGTTATAACCTATATATGATTTGGATTTTTTTTCAATTATTTTTTCTTTGAAGTTGTAGAGACAGTACTTATATGGAGTCTATTGTGAAATTTTCTTGGGTCATCGTAGCCTTCAGTATTTCTTCACCCAGCGAGATCTTAATATGAGGAAGCTCCACTAGATTGAGTTTCTTAAGGATTATGACTTGACTATTCTCAATTATCCGAGCAATGCTAATGAAATTTTAGATGCCTTGAGCCAAACGTCAACTATCATGGGTAGTTTGGCCTATCTTTTGACCTAGGAGAGGCCTTTGGTTCAGTTTTTGGATAACTAGATTATTAGTCTTGATATTTCAACACCTGGGTGTTTTGGCATGGAGGCTAGGTCTTCTTTGATGGAGCAGATTCGAGCTCATCATCTTGATGAAGTTAGATTGAGATTAATTCGGGATAAGTTGTTAAGTGGTAAGGCTAAAGAAGCCTCACTAGATTCAAATAGTGTTTTGAGGATTAGAGGCCAAGTTTGTGGAGCAGATTCGAGCTCATCATCTTGATGAAGTTGGATTGAGATTAATTCGGGATAAGGTGTTAAGTGGTAAGGCTAAAGAAGCCTCACTAGATTCAAATGGTGTTTTGAGAATTAGAGGCCAAGTTTGTGTACTGTGTGAAATACCTAGGCTTTGAACCATTGAGAAATTCTCTATTTGATATTGCTGGGGTGGGTACGACTAGGGGCATAAGTTGTACCCCTGGGATATGAGTCGTATCCACTCTCTCCTTCCCTCCCATACCTTGAGCAGCCTAGGTGGATAGTATACTGTCCATTATATGAGTGACTCGCTCCTCAATTGTACCTAAGGGTATGAGTCATACCTAGGTGAGTCATATGGTGCATGGAACTTGGTATAGAATGGACTATTTTTTGTACGAGTGTTGTATACGGGTAAGGTCATGAGTCATAACCTTTGGATCTGACTCAAGGGTATGTGGTCATACCCTTAATAGTGTAGGTGACCTATGAGAAGCCTAGGGTACGAGTAAGAGTACCACTCGTACCCTAGGGTATGGTTTATAAGGTGAGTCGTACCCTTGCACGGGTTCATTTTACAGCTTTTAATTAAGGGCCTTGTGGTTATTTCCTATGCCTTAAACCCTAAGTCCCTTCACTATATAAGTGTATATGGCCTTCTTAAACACATTTTGGAGTGGATCAAACATCCAAAACACTCTCTTAAACTCATATTTGAAGAATTGGAGGCTAGAGTTTCAAGGGTGATCTTCAAGAGGAAAATTAAAGTCAAGACTCTTGGTGAATCAAGTTGTCTAAGGAATGTAGCTCTTCCCCTTGATAAATAACTCTAAACCCATGTGTTTGACACTGGAATTAGTAAGTGCACATGGTGATTTTGAAATCAAATAAAAAAAGGTTTTGTTGCCTAATGATAAATAATGTTGACTTTTGCTTAGACTTGTATTTATATATGTTAGTGATGATGATTTGCATATGTGGGTACTTATTGTATGTGCTAATACATGTGGCTCTTGAGTAACACTATTCATGATGATTTCTACTATAAATTTGGACTTGATAAAGGTATGGACATAAGGTGTTTGTTAAAATGTCTAAATAAAATATCTAGTTACACTTTAATGATGTTGTGAACTAGGGAAATGGCCCAATGAGTATGAATGGTTTATGAATGCAACGTTAAAGATACTGTTAGACATTTCATGTATTAAAGTATTGCCATGTTGGCTTGATGGCTAAGAAAGGGGTCCAAGTCCCTAAGCATAAACTTAAATAGTGTGTGGAACTAAAGTGTGGTATAGAAAGGCTAATGAAGCTTGAATGACTTTTAAGTCTATTGATGACTGTGATTTGAATTGATTGATGATTTGAATGAAGGCATTGGCCTAATAAAGTGGTTAACTAATGAATACTCCTATGAAGACCTTATAGCCTCATATGGTGTTAATGTGGGTAAATGGTTTAAGTCATTGAATGTGAAATGGATTGAATGAAAGCTAATGCATGAACTAAAAGGGGTTAAGAGTTTAAGTGTCGTCTAATAATGGCAATGACATGACTAGTAGTTAAAGTCCCTAGTCTGATGAATGGCTTATAGTTTGAGTCCCTAGCTCAATGAAATGACTAGTGGTTCGAACCCTAGTACAATGAATAGCTTATGGTTTGAGTCCTATGCCTAATAGTATGGCTTATGGTTTGAGTCCCTCACTGAATGAAATAACTAGTGGTTTGAGTCCCTAGTCCAATGAATAGCTTTTGGTTCGCGTCCCTTTCCAAATGAATTGCTTGTGGTTTGAGTCCCTTGCTTAATGAGAAATGTTGAACCTATAAGTGTGGAAGGTGGGAGTTATTCACCTTGTGGCATGGGAATAAGTGAAATGAGAATGCTTGATAAGTCTTGTTCTTTTATGGCATAATATAAACATGTTGTGTATGTCTATATGTATGATTATGTATCTAAGAATGTTATTGAAAATGATGTAATGACTTGGCTTTAAATGATAATGTTATTTTATCCTTATCCTTGAGTTAAATGCTAGCGCTCCAACTGCTAACCATCTCTGGAAGCTATCTCCCCATGTGTCATAGGGATTGGAGTATCATCTTCTCTTTTTGCAGTAATTAGATGATCGAAATGGTTCATGTAGTGGCTTTGGAGTAGTGAGCTTTCTTACTTTGGAAGGCATACTTTTTTGTCTCCTATCTTTATACTTAGTCTTATTTTGACTTGGTTTGGCTATTTTTGGGGAATTGTCCTGACATATATCTTTCTAAACATTGGTTGTTGAGGATGATTGTGGACTTGGGAATATTGGCTAGTTTGATGAATCAAATGAACAGCTTAGACATGCTTATTTTATGACTTATAATATGTTTCCTCTATCTTATTATATGGTCAAAATTCATTTAACCCATGAGATATATATTAAAGATTAGGATGGGTTATTGGGGCAACCTCCGATTCGTGTGAGCTTGGGGTGACCATGTAACATGGCTCGATTTTAGGGCATGTTAATTTGGTATCAGAGCCAGGTTCATGATCAGTTGGGTTTCCACAATATAGTGTCGAGTAGAACCTCATTTATGGGTATGAAGCTTACCACATTTATAAAGAGAGGCTGGGATATGTCTTAGGAAATATTTCCCTTTCTTGTGTTTCAATCTCAAGCTATAGAGTTTAAGGTCTTGAATTCCTCTGATTTCTATTTGCTAACTTTTAGATCATGCCTCCAAGGAGATCTAAGACTCAGGTAAACCCTTCTGACGGCCCTATGGATGAAACTCGTCCAACTTCTAGAGTTTAGACCCAGGCTAGGGCTGTAGAATCCGACCATCTTTGTGGGGTTCCACCTATCACCACCAACCTCGACTATGAGAGTGATCCTTCTATTCCATCACCTCAAAGGGATTCTATTAATGCCGAGTTTTGTCACTCTATCAATATCTTGACTCAATTGGTAGCCTCTCAATTAAAGCATGGTGATCCGACTACCGTTTTCTTTTAGGCCACAAGAATTGGACAATTTATGAGCTTGAACCCTTCTATGTTCTCCAGTACAAAGGTTGAGGAAGATCTTTAACGCTTTGTTGATGAAATGAAGAAGATCATCCGCATCATGCATGCTTTGGAGATTGAGGCCGTTGATTTTGCTTCCTTCCAATTGAAATATATAGCGTACCAATGGTACAAAGGGCGGGAGTTGCGTAGAGGTGTTTATGATAGTTCCACTATGTGGGAGGATTTCTCTAAGGCTTTCTTAGACAACTTCTTTTCTCAAGAGTTGAGGGAAGCGAAAGCAGAAAAGTTTGTGAACTTGAAGCAAAGGAGGATGTCCGCGTAAGAGTATGCCTTTAAATTCCATCAATTGTCAAGGTATGCTCTCGATATGGTCTCTAGCATGAGGGCTAGGATGCATAAGTTTGTCTCGAGATTATCCCATAAATTATTCCTTGAGAGCAAGGAGGACTTGTTGATTGAAAATATAGACATCTCTAGGTTGATCGTGTATATGCAACAAGTGGAAAAAGACAAAATGAAGCAAGTCGAGCTTAGTAAGAGGCAAGGAAAGAAATTTAGGCCTTCTGAGCATAGTAGTGTTGATGGTAAAAAGTGGCCACAAAAGAAGTGGGGGAGTTTGAGTTCTTTCTCCTGTGCTAGTGTTCGCTCTCCTTATCTAAAGTTTTTGGGTGATCGTCATTCTCAGTTTAGTGGTGGGTACCGGGTAAAATATGCCTAATTCCAGGCTAGTGATGCGCAGTCGGCTCTACCCCGCCCTCCTTACAAATTTTGTGGTCAGGGTCATCATGTTCAGTATGAGAAGAGGAGAAACAGATGTTTCCATTATGGTTAGATTGGGAACATACAGTCTGAGTGCCCCTCTCTAGTGGCTTCTTGGGCCAACAGGGCCCCTATTACTACACGATTTACTCCCGCACCAAAGGGTGATATGTCTACCTCTACTTCTATTTCTGGCACCAACGTTGGTCGAAACCGCTTGTATGCACTTGTTACTCACCATGATTTTGAGGAATCTCCCGATATAGTCATGAGTATGTTGAGACTTTTCTCTTGTGATTTGTATTGTTTATTTGATCTAGAGTCTACTCTTTCTTATATGACCCCGTATGTGGCTGTACATCTTGGTTGTGATCCCGAGAGTCTGTCACTTCCTTATTTTTATTTCTACCCCAATTGGAGACCCTGTGATTGTTAGAAGGGTCTATAAGGGGTGTGTGATTCAGTTTGTAGTAGAGATACCCTTGTAGACTTGATAGAGTTGGACATAGTTGATTTTGATATCATTCTACAGATGGATTGGTTGCACTCTTGCTATGCTTCTTTAGATTGTCGGACCCATAGAGTCATGTTTAAATTTCCTAATGAGACGGTCATTGAATGGGAAGTGCCTAAGGGAAAGTTCATTTCTTATCTCACGACCCAAAAGTTGAATTCAAAAGGGTGTTTGTTTCATTTGGTCCAAGTTAAAGATTCTAAATCGGAAGAGACTTCTCTAGAATCCATTTTCATGGTTAATGAGTTTCCTAAGGTATTTCCCGATGATCTTTTTGGTGTTCCTCCCGATAGGGGAATTAATTTTGGGATAGATCTTGTTTCAACCACTCATCTAATTTTTATCCCTCCTTATAGAATGGCTCTAACATAGTTAAAAGAGCTCAAGGAGCAATTGAAAGACCTCTTATATAAAGGTTTTATCCGCCTTAGTGCATCTCCGTAGGGTGCTCCTGTGTTATTCGTGCGAAAAAAGGATGGTTTTGTTCGTAAGTGCATTGATTATTGTCAATTGAACGAAATGACCATAAAGAATAAATATTCTCTTCCTAGGATCAATGATTTATTTGATAACCTTCAGGGTGCTAAGTGTTTCTCTAAGATTAATCTTAGATCAGGTTATCATCAACTTAAGATAAGGGATGCGGATATCCCTAAGACCGTCTTTATAACCAGGTATGATCACTATGAGTTTCTTATCATGTCTTTTGGGCTGACCAATGCCACGACGACATTCATGGACTTGATGAATAGGATCTTCTGTCCATTCTTAGACATATTTGTCATTGTCTTCATCGATAATATCTAAGTCTATTTTAAGAGCGAAGTGGATCATGTTGATCACCTCTGTGTTGTGTTGCAAACTTTGAAGGAGCATCCTTTGTATACCAAGTTCTCTTAAGTGTGAGTTTTGGTTAAAAGTCGTAGCTTTTCTCAGTCATGTTATCTCTAGTGTAGGGATCATGGTAGATCCCCAAAAGGTCATGGTAGTTAAGAAGTGGCCTAGACCTACAAATCCAATCGATATTCGAAGCTTCCTAGGTCTAGCCAGTTACTATAGAAGGTTTGTGGAGAGTTTCTCTACTATAGCTACCAAGTTGACCCGAAAGAGGGTCAAGTTCTTGTGCTCGGATGCGTGTGAGGGTAGTTTTGAGAAGTTGAAAGATAAATTAACTTCGGCTCTAATTTTGACCTTGCTCGAGGGTTGTGATTGTTTTATGGTATATTGTGATGCTTCTCGTATTGGTCTCAGTTACATGTTAATGCAACATGGTAGGGTGGTGGCCTATGCTTCTAGGCAATTGAAACTTCACGAGAAGAACTAACCTACTCATGCCTAGAGTTGTTAGTCATGGTTTTTGCATTAAATATTTGGCGGCATTATCTTTACAGGTTCATATCGATATCTTTTCTAATCATAAGAGTCTTCAATATGTGTTTACCCAAAAGGAGTTAATCTCTAGCAAAGAAAGTAGCTCGAGTTGTTGAAAAACTATGATATGAGTCTTTATTACCATCTCGGTAAGGTGAATGTAGTTGCTGATGCTCTTAGTAGCTTGTTCATGGGAATTTTATCCTATGTAGATGTAGATAAGTGGGAATTGGTGAAGGACATTACCGTTTGAAAAATCTTAAAGTCTAACGTGCGTACTCTGAGGATAGTGGTGTATTTGTGCATCCAGTATCTCAATCATCTCTTGTGGTTGAGATAAAGAAAAAGCAAGTATTGGACCCCGACTTGATGAACATCAAGATTAATGTGGTCCAACACAAAGTTACGGTCTTTGTGATTGGTGGTGATGGTATCTTGAGATACCAAGGTAGGCTATGTGTTCCCGACGTCGATAGATTGAGGGAAAGGGTCATGGTGAAGGCTCATGAATCCCATTATGCTATTCACCCAGTTCCACTAAGATGTATCATGATCTTAGAGAGTTCTATTGGTGGAGTAATATGAAATGAGATAGGGCTAGTTATGGGACCAAGTGTATAGTGTACCAACAAGTTAAAGTTAAGCACATGAGGCCCGAAGGATTGTATCAAGAGATTCCATTACCCAAATGGAAGTGGAAGACAATTAACATGGATTTCGTTATTGGACTTCCTCAATCTTGGAATCAATATGATTCTATTTGGGTCATTGTTGATAGAATGACCAAGTTCACTCACTTTTTGCCTGTGAGAACTAATTACTCGGCAGAAGATTATACTAAGTTGTAGCTTGCAGAGATAGTGAAGTTGTGTGGTGCATTAGTTTTGATTATATCCAATTGTGGTCCTCCATTTTCATCCCACTTTTGGACGTCATTTCAAAAAGGTTTGGGTACTAGAGTGTGCCTTAGTAATGCTTTCCACCCACAAATGGAAGGGAAAACAGAGAGAACCATCCCAACATTGAAGGATATATTGTGGGCTTATGTGATTAATTATGGTGGTAGTTGGTATGACCACTTTCCTTTGATTGAGTTTGCCTATAATAATAGTTACCACTCTAGTATTGGCATGGCCCCTTTTAAGGCATTGTATGGTAGGATATGTCAATCTTCTATTTAGTGGTATTAATTTGGTGAGGGTAAGTTGCTTGGCCCCAATTTAGTTCACCAAGCCTTAGAAAAGGTTAAGTTGATTCGTGATAGACTAAAAACCACTCAAAATCACCAAAAGTCCTATACAAATATGAGGCGTAGGGACTTAGATTTTAGTGTTGGCGAATGGGTATTCTTGAAGGTGTTTCCCATGAAGGGAGTAATGTAGTTTGGTAAAAAGGGGGAGGCTTAGTCCCCAGTATGTTGTTCCCTACTTGATTGCAAAGAGGGTTAGCAATGTTGCCTATGATTTGGAGTTATCATCTAGCATGAACTTCAGTCACCCGGTATTCCATGTCTCTATGTTGCAAAAATGTGTGTGTGACCCTTCGTTGGTTTTTTCTTTGAGGGATGTTGATACCTCGAACTCTTTGTCCTATAAGGAGATCTCGATGAGGATATTAGATTGGCAAATTCTCTGGTTATGAATGAAACAAGTGTCTTCGGTGATGGTTCTATGGAGGAACCAAAAGTCCAAGGAAGCTACTTGGGAGGCGGAGGTGGACATGAAGTCCAAGTATCTGCATTTGTTTTCCATTCTAAAAAATCATGATTGAGGTATGTGTTAATCTCTTAGATTTGACTTATGTTGTGGTAGATAATGGGTTCGATTCCCTAAGCTTTGAAGGATCCAAGTGGATTCGGTAAATGATGGGTGTTAACCCCATGGTGAATGAAATGAATGGTTGAGTAATAACGATTGTGATGTGTGTCGTGTCCTTGTTGTATGCTTTGTTCTAACTTGTTTAAAGGTTGGTTTGATGTGTGATAATGTGTTAACTTATGTTTATGTTTGCTTTACTCTTCACCTGCGGATGAATGATCCAAGTGGGGGAGAACTGAAACACCTAGTCTTTGAACCATTGAGAAATTCTCCATTTGATGTCACTGGGGTGGGTATGCCTAGAAGTATCAGTCGTACCCCAAGGATACAAGTCGTATCCACTCTCTCCTCATCTCTCTTACCTTGAGCAGCCTAGGAGGATAATATATTATTCACTATACGAGTGACCCTCTCCTCAATTGTACCTAAGGGTACGAGTTTCACTAAAGTGAGTCATATGATACATGGCACTTGGTGTAAAATAAACTATTTTTTGTATGAGTATTCATACGGCTGAGGGCATGAGTCATACCCTTTGGAGACAACTCAAGGGTGTGTACTCATACACTTAACAGTGTAAGTGACCTGGGAGAAGCCTAGGGTGCTACTCAAGGTACCACTCATACCCTATGGTACGGTTCATAAGGTGAGTCGTACCCCTTCACGAGTTCATTTTACAGCTTTTAACTAAGGGCTTGTGGTTATTTCCCATGCCTTAAACCCAAAGTCCTTCACTATATAAGTGTATATGGCCTCTTTAAACACATTTTAAAGTAAATCAAACATCCAAAACACTCTCATAAACTCATCTTTGAAGAATTGAAGGCTAGGGTTTCAAGGGTGATCTTCAAGAGGCAAAGTGAAGTCAATACTCTTGGTGAATCAAGTTGTCTAAGACATGTAACTCTTTCCCTTGATAAATAACTCTAAACATATATATTTTACACTTGAATTAGTAAGTGCACATGGTGATTTTGAAATCAAATGAAAAAGGATTTTATTGCCTGATGATGAATAATATTGACTCTTTCTTAGACTTTTGTTTATAAATGTTATTGATGGTGATTTTCATATGTGGGTTCTTGTTTTATGTGTTATAACATGTAGGTCTTGAGTAACCCTATTCATGATGATTTCTACCATAAGTTTGGTCTTGATAAAGGTATGCACATAAGGTGTTTGTGAAAATATCTAAATGAAATGTCTAGTTACATGTTGATGATGTTGTGAACTAGAGCATTGGCCTAATGAGTATGAATGGTTGATGAATGCTATGTTAAAGATATCGTTGTTCATGTCATGTGTTAAAGTATCACCATATTGGTTTGATGGCTAAAAAAAGAGGTCCAAGTCCCTAAGCATGAACTTAAATTATGTGTGAAACTAAAGTGTGGTATAAAAAGGCTAATACAGCTTGAATGACTTGTAAGGGTCTTGATGACTATGATTTGAATCAAATGATGATTTTAATGAAGGCATTGGCGTAATAAAGTGGTTAATCGATGAATACTCTCATGAAGACCTTATGGCTACGTATGGTGTAAATATGGGTAAATATTTTAAGTCATTGAATGTGAAATGGAATGAACGGATCCTAATGTATAAACTAAAAGGGGTTAAGAGTTCAAGTGTCATCTAATAATGGCAATGATGTAACTTATGGTTTGAGTCCCTAGTTTAATGAATGGCTTATTGTTTGAGTCCTTCGCATAATGAAATGACTAGTGGTTTGAGTCCCTCGTCCAATGAATGGCTTTTGGTTCGAGTCCAATGCCCAATGGTATGCCTTGTGGTTCGAGTCCTTCGCCCAATAAAATGATTAGTAGTTCGAGTCCCTAGTCTAATGAATGGCTTGTGTTTCGAGTCCCTTTCCTAATGAATTTCTTGTGGTTTGAGTCCCTTGCTTAATGAGAAATATTGAACCTATAAGTATGGAAGGTGGGAGTTATTCAACCCGTGATATGTGAATAAGTGAAATGATAATACTTGCTAAGTCTTGTTCTTTTTAGTCATAATATGAAAATGTTGTGTATGTCTATATGTATGATTATGTATTTGAGAATGTGATTGAAAATCATGTAATGACTTTTTTTTAAATGATAATGTTATTTTATTTTATCTTTATCCTTGAGTTACATGGTAGCGCTCCAACTATTAACCGTTTTCGAACACTATGTCCCTACGCGACATAGGGACCGTGGCATCATCTTCTCTTCCTGCACAATGATTAGGTTATCAAAGCGGTTCGTGCAGTGACTTTTGAGTGGTGAGCTTCCTTACTTTGGAAGACATTCCTTTTTGGTCTCCTATCTTTAGACTTAGTCTTAATTTAACTTAGTTTGGCTGTGTTGTGGGCTTGTTCTGACATATACCTTTCTAAACATCGGTTTGAAAAGAGATGTTGTGGATGACTGTGGACTTGAGAATATTGGCTAGTTTGATGAATCAAATGAAGTGCTTAGATATGCTTAAGTTATGACTTATAATATGATTTTGCTACTTTATTATATGGTCAAAATTCATCCAACCCTTGAGATGTATATTAAAGATTAGGATGGGTTATTAGGGCGACCTCCGATTCATGTGATCTTGGGGTGCCCATACGACATGGCCCAATTTTGGGCATGTCGCTCAGAGCGGGTGACTGGATTAAATTTATTATTTAGGAAGCCCATTGTTCTGGGTATTCCATCTATCTGAGAGTGACTAAGACATATCATGATTTGAGGAAGTATTATTGGTGGGTGGTATGAGGAAGGATGTAGCGGACTTTGTGGTTCGTTGCCTTTATTGTCAGTTGGTGAAGGCCGAGTATTTGTGGCCTGATGGTTTGCTTCAGAGGTTACCTATTCCCGAGTAGAAATAAGAATGGATCACTATAGACTTTATGACTGGGTTGCCTCATACTTCTCATGGTTCTGATAGTGTTTGGGTCATCGTGGATCATTTGACCAAATCGGCCTATTTTATCTCGGTTCAGGTCTTTTTCTATGCTTAGAGGTTAGCATGTATCTATATTCATGAGATAGTGCACCTTCATGGTATGTCAGTGTCTGTTATCTCAAATTAAGGTTCAGTGTTCGCATCTCATGTTTAAGAGACCTTTTAGGATGAGTTGGGTACTCGGGTTGATCTTAGTACAACATTTTACCCCCACACAGACGGGCAGTCTGAGTGGACTATTCAAGTTCTTGAGGATATGCTTTGCACATGTGTGATGGATTTTGGTGTTCAGTAGGAGCAACATCTAGCTTTCCAGAGTTTGCATATAATAATAGCTACCACTCCAGTATAGATATGGTTCCTTTTGAGACTCTGTATGGTAGGCACTTTTACTCTTTAATTGGTTGGTTTGAGGTTTCTAAGATTAGGTCTAGAGGCACGGACTTGCTTTATGAGTTCTTCGATAGGGTTTAGATCATTCAGGATAGGCTTCAAGCAGCCCAGAGTAGGCAGAAGTATTATCCAGATTGTAGACTTCGTGCCTTGAGTTTTAGTTTTGGTGATCGAGTTTTCCTTTGAGTAGCTCCTATAAAGGGTGTGATGCGGTTTGGAAAAAGGGGCAAGCTGTACCCCAGGTATATTGACCCATTTGAGGTTCTTTGGAAAATTGGTAATGTGTCTTATGCATTAGCCTTAGCCCCAGATTTATCAGCTGTTCATCTAGTTTTTCATGTTTCCATGCTTTAGCATTACATTTCGGATGAGTCTCATGTCATTCGTTGGGATTCGATTAAATTAGATGAGAGACTGTCCTTTGTTAAGGAACTTATCTCTATCTTGGCTAGGGATGTTAGACAGTTATGCTCTAGAGATATTCTAGTGGTTAAGGTCCAGTGGAGACATCAACCTGTAGATGAGGGTACGTTCGAGGTCAAGTCTGATATCCATAGTTCTTATCCCCAACTTTTTGCAGATTCAGGTATTTCCCTTGCCTTTAGTTCAAGCATGAACTAGATTCTTAGTGGTGGATGATGTAACGACCTGATGCTTGGTGATTTATGTGAAATATTTATTTCTATGTGATTTGACCATTCTACCCCTCTCCGTGGTTTCTTTAAGGTATTTTTGGGGAGTGAGGATGATTGGTATAGTTCCTGGTGCATTTCGGTGTGACTTATGTGATATTGTGATTTTTGGCAGCTTAAAAAGACTTATAGCTGACTTCGGTAAATATTTATTGATCTGTACATTGGATGGGAAAATGAGTTATGCCACCAGATTTGGAACGTTGATTTTAGGGTGGTACATGGTTGGGATGGTTTTATGGCTTTTTTTATCTCATTTCGATCATGATTCAAAAAGTTGTGAAATTAGGTTTTGAGGGTTAAGTTTGTGATAACGATGTTTTCTCAAAAATCTGATATCACCATTGAGTCTGAAGCATCGAATTTGATGGGGTAGCATAGTTCATTTGCATTCACGGGATTCCAGATGAATCTAGAGGGGTCTGTGTAGACTTGGAATTCTCCAAGTCTCCAGCTGATGCACCACTCAGTTGGTGCACTCGCGTAACCGACACTTTGGTTGCTTTCATGACTCAACAAATCAGATCAAGTGTCGCATACACGATATCTTGGTCCCGATTATGAGCCCCGCATAAGAGATGACAGATTCGCTTATGTCGCACCTACCCTCAGGCAAGGTATCGCGTACGCGATTCCTGGTCGCTAATGCTATAGTCGCATATGCAATGCCTAGGTTCTTTAAATACCTACATTTCATTATTTTTCACTATTTTTGAGATTTGGAGCTTAGGGTTTCGTGATTTTTAGCAATTTACTCCATTTCTAAGCATGGGTAAGCTCCAAACACCTATCTCAACTACTTTTCTTCAATTGTATCATTTAATTCTTGTTTAAATGTGGATTTTAAGTAGAAAATTGGAGATTTTAGCCTAGAAGGCATAAAATTGTATTTCTTCAACTTAAACCCCGATTTTAATTTGTTCTCGCTTGGGTGAGTTTCTAATTTTAAAATTTTCACTTTTCTTTCAATTTCATCTTCAAAACAATTGCAATTCTCAATTTTTAATATGGATTTTGGGGATTTTTACCAGTAAAGTTTGAAACTGGTTTTTCTTTGATTTGGACCTTGTTTTTAACTCATTTTTTCTTGGGTTTTTCAGCTATAGACTCCAAAGTATGAGGAACATGTTTCAAAAATAAAATTTCAATTCTACCCTTCTTTTTTAAAAATCCATTTCGAGGGTCTGTTTTGACCCCAACTTAGAAATAGGCAATATGGGTGTCGTTGGCTTCTTTTGACACATAGATTCTTTATTACTATGTCTTAGTTGATTTCACGTCCATTCGTAGGAGTAAGACTTCGGATTGAAGGCTTGCGGATAGATTTTCAACAGTCGAGGTAGGTTATGGCTTAAATTTTTTCAAACTGCGTTGGGTAGCTAATGTCGATACAATATCATGTTAAGAGTGTGGTAACTAATCATGAAAATGGCTATAGTTATTTTGTTGTGCCTGTGTGAGGGCCTATATTTTGATGTTATTTGGTAGTTTTGGGATATTATTTGCTATGTGTGATTATGTGGGAACCTATATTATATTATTGGCTATGTGTATGTGAAATTAGTTGTATCTTGTTGATGAAAAAAACTAATGTGGTATCCATGGTGACTTCTTTAATTTATTTCATTCTATTTGCATGCATATTGCGTTGGATTTATGGATGGCTGGATAAATGAGTGGATTTTGCCTCACTTGGTTGGTATATTGGTTGGATATGGAATTTCTCATTTTGGTTGGTTGTGAGCATTACATCCTCATATCATATTCATTCATGAAACATTGGTACCACCATGGAAATACTAGAAACACCGGCTTTCTCTGATAGAATATGTGACATGTTAAAAACCCTCTACTGAAGGATATGCTGGGGAGGAATATGGATATTGGTATTGAATATTGGTTGTATACGGGTTGATGAACCTCCCATGGGTCCTACATTGGAAAGCTTTAGCTCCATAGGTGTATACGGAGGTTGTGTGAAAACGTGCATCACATCATCATTGCACAACCTCGTGCATCACATCATCGTTATCATCATCATCCCTATTGCATTTTATTTACATTGTACCTTTATTTGTGTTGCTTTGTCTCCCTTGATGTATACATGTCTATGTGTATTTCCTCCTTCGTACTTGTATATGTGATATTTGTATACTTGTGTTCCTTTATCTTAATTGTTATGGTGTATGTGAATGTTATAGAACTATTAGTGGAAACGGTGTGGGCTACCATTTGGGACATTTTCTGGTTATAGGTGATGTTCCCTTAATGTGTATTTTGTATGATTTATTTTATACTTTGCTCAGTTGGTCTATGATACCTACTAAGTACGAGTGGGTCTTACTTAACCCTACTTCGCCCTTTCGATGGAGATCCAGATTTGAGTGAACCTCAGGTGGTTGATTCGGGGGACATTTGGAGATTTTAGAGGTAGAGTTTGATTTCATGCAGCCGAAGTTGACTACTGCCTTACCTTATTTAAACTATGTCTTTATTTTTATTCAGAGACAGAGTTGTTCTGGTTTTAGATATCTTATGAATTTTGATCTCGAGTTGTACTAGTTATGTTCTTATACTGTGACACAGGTTTTGGGATTTGATTTGGTATCTTTGATTTTATTTCGCTTATACTATATATATATATATATATATATATATATATATATATGGCTCGACTCCATTCTAGGGGTCTTGCCTTGGTTTTGGTATTGATTTCTCATTTTTTATCAGTTTGGGTTCATAATCTTACTTCTCAAGGCTTACCGCGACAAGTGTCATCATGACCCTTGGTTTTTGGGTCGTGACAATAATGCCACGCTATAAAAATAATATCTATGTATTAATACGAGAATAAAAATATCTATATTGTATATAAATACTTTGAATCCAAAATCAAGCAAAAAATCCCATGTGGGACCCACTTTCAGAATCACAGCTTTTAAACCATCAAAACATCTCTCTAGGATCAAGGATTATTTACACTCAAAATGGGTGAAATCCGAGAAAAATTACTCCCTTAAATTAGCCCACAAAGTATTAGGAATTTTGAGATTAAAGTAGACAATTTAATGAGAAAGTAAAGAAAACTTATGATAATCTAGATGAGAAAACATCCCCACAAACTCTCCGACTCATGTCGAACACCGACATATCAATCTTCCACTCTCTTAGCTCTTAAGGTCTTTTAATTGATGTTGAGACTTGTAAAATAGGGAAAAATTGGATTTGACTGCCATAAATATACAGCCAGGGATCCCCTCAGTGTGAACGTGGGGACTCTATAGCTAACGCAGGCCTCAACCCTGCTTACCCTTTACGATTACAGTCAATCCACTACGATCGCGAAGAAGAATGCCTGGTCCATCCCAGAAGAAACTCTTCGCGAATGAAATGGCCAGTGAACTTGGCCATCGCAAATGCGGCAAAAGTCATTGCCAACACGATAGACAAATTACCTTATCCTTTGAAACGTGGACAAGGACTTCCGAACATAAAGGCCATTCTTGTCCTATACCAGCTGAACTTGGCATTTGCCAAGTTTTAGTCGGACTCTCGAGATTCTCATGAACACAAACAAACTATGATACGCTATCAAATTTGACATTCTAGACTTAATCGCACCATCAAAAGTTTCATCCAATGCGTTTGGATGAAATATGGGTCCACACCTAATAGTCATTTTAACCAAAATCCACCCAATAGTGCAAAATGAGGCCGAAAGCCTCGAGATCCAAACCAAAGTTGCCCCTAGCCTAAATCAATGTTTTGGATCTAATGAAATTGTCAGAATCGGTATATGAGGTCTTTAACCTAAATTTTAAGCCCTGTACCCAATTCTAAACATCAAAAACTTTAAAATAGGAAATTGACTCTAAAAAATAAATGAACTGCTCGATAATTGAACTGTCAGCTTTAGCAAGTTATAAATAACTTGGGGCAGCTATGGGAAAGCTCTAAATAGTGAAATAGTAAGGGAATCTAGAAAATGACCTGGAGGGTAATTATAATATCCACTACTGAAAGGACTTTTATTTGTAAATATAAATGATCAAGATATACCTGAAGGCTCGAACGGGTGGGGATACTGGGCTCGTATCTCACTCTCGATCTCAAAGGTGGCTTCTTCAACTGGGTGGTGTCTTTACTGAACCTTAACCACTAGAATCTCTCTAGAGCGCAACTGCCTGACATCCCTAGCCAACATGAGAACTAGCTCTTCTACGAAGGTCAACCTCTCATCCAACTGTACCAACTCCCACTAAAGCACGTGAGACTCATCCATATATAAATACGCAACATAGAGACATGGAAAACTGGTTGAAAAGCTGCAAAGTCTAGGGAAACACCAACTCATAAGTTACCTCTCCAACTGTCTGAACTATCTCAAATGGACCAATATACCTAGGGATGAGCTTGCCCCTCTTCCTGAACCTCATCACGCCTTTCATGGGTGATACTTATAGAAAAACCCAGTCACCAATTCCAAATCTCAAGGTACAATGTGTACGATTAGCATAACTCTTCTGCCTACTCTAAGCTGCCTCAACCTATCCTAAATTATCCTAAACCTATCCAATGACTCACAAAATAAGTCAGTAAGATGGGGACTGGCCTCATAGGTCTCAAGCCATCCTATCAGAGATCGATAATTCCTACCATATAATGCCTCAAATGGTTCCATGTCAATACTCAAATGGTATCTATTATTATAGGAAAATCTGCCGAGTCCAAGTGTTGCTCCCACTAACCTCCAAAGTCCATAACATATGCACGGAGCATATCCTAAATAACCTGAATAGTTTGCTCCGACTACCCATCGGTCTGAGGGTGAAAAAAGGTGTTAATGTTAATTTGAGTACTCAACTTTTTTTGAAAAATCCTCCAGAAAATAGAGGTGAACACCAAGCCTCTGTCTAAAATAATAAATATAGTTACTCCATGCAGGTGATCTATCTCGAGAACGCAGATATGAGTGAACCTCTTAGCACTGAAAGATATTTGAATAGGGAAAAAATAAGCCTACTTGTTCAATTGATCTATAATGAACAAATTGTCATCCAAACCACAAAAAGTGTGAGGCAACCCACAAACAAAGTCCATAGTGATCAACTCCCACCTCCACTTGAAAATAGGTAATCTATGAATTAGGCCACTAGGTCTTTGATGCTCAGCCTTTACCTACTGACAACATAGGCACATCTCTTTTCATGCCACTCCACCAATAATGTTGTCTCAAATTTCTATACATCCTAGCCATACCAAGGTAAATGGAATATCTGGAGTTTTATGCCTCCAGCAATATCAACTGAATCAAGTCCCTAACCCTCGAAACACAAGTGTGTCCATCATATCTTCAAATACCTTCTAATCTAAGGTAGCCTTCCTAGACTCACCTCTCAGAACCTAATCTTAAATACCATAAAGTCTACTATCCTCAAATTGACGAATCTGAATCTGCTCAAACAAGGTAGACCTAGCCTCAACACTAAAAAAAATCCTCCTAGAGTTTGAGATATCAAGGCAAACCATCAAATTGGATAAGGACTTGATGTTCCAAGCCAATGACCGCTCAAAAATTAAAATAGAAGCCATGCTACCTATGTTCACCGTCTTCTGGTTTAAGGAATTTGCTACCATATTTTCCTTGCTTGAATGGTAGAGAATAGAAGAAATATCATAGTCCTTCATTACTCCATTCATCTGTGCTATCTAGAATTAAGCTCCCTCTGAGTCATAAGGTGTTAGAGACTATGGTGATCCATGTAGATCTCATAATGAACATTATACAAGTAATGCCTCCAAATAATAAGTGCAAAAAATATCACCGCCAACTCTAAATCATGAGTGGGGTTCCCATACACCTTTAGTTACCTCAAAATATAAGCAATAACTAAGCCCTACTGTATCAGAACACAACCCAAACCAACACCAGAAGCATCATAAAATATGATAAACCCCTTTCCCTAAATAGAAAGAGTCAAGATAGGAGATGAAGTGAATAATCCCTTAAGCCTCAAAAATCTCGACTCACACTCCTGGACCACTGAAACGAACCTCTTTTCTAGTTAATCAATTCATCGGTACTGCAGTAGTAGCAAAACCTTTAATGACCACTTGTAATAACCTACAAAAATAATAAATCTATGAACCTCAATCGGAAATGTAGGTCTGACGTAATCATGAATAAGATTAATCTTTGTTGGATCCACTATAATCCCATTCTTAGATACCACATGTCCTAGGAATATAATAGACTCGAGTAAAAACTTGCACTTTGAGAATTTTGCATAAAGCCTATGATCTCTCAAAGTTTGGAGCACAATCCTCAAATACTACTTGTGCTTCTCTATACTCCTGGAGTACACAGTAGTGTCATCAATGAAAATGATCACAAAGGAGTCCAAATAGAGCCTGAACACTCGATTCATCAAATCTATGAACATAATTGGGTCATTGGTCAAACCAAAAGACATAATCAGAAACTCATAATGGTCATAACGAGTTCTGAAAGTTGTATTAGGGATGTCCTCAGCCTGAATCCTCAACTGGTGTTAATCAAGATTTAAGTCAATCTTAGAGAACATTATCTCCTGAAGTTGGCCATACAAGTCATCAATACGAGGCATAGAATACTTATTTTTCTCTATCACTTTATTCAACTATCAGTAGTCAATACACACGCATAGAACTATCTTTCTTTTTCACAAACAAGATTAGATCACCCTAAGGTGATACACTCATCCTGATAAAACACTTACCGAAGAGATCCTAAAGATTGGAAAAAACCATTCGATAAGGTGTCGTAAAAATAGGTTGGGTTCCTGGCTCAAAATCAATAATAAACTCAATATAATGCTCAGGAGGAAGGCTAGGTAGATGGTAAGAAAAATAACAAACTATAGGGTTAGAATTAAGTGATGGCTCTCTGTGCTAACATAATGAGTATAAGAAAGATAAGACTCACAACCCCTCAATATTAGTCTCCTAGCCTGAACATAAGAAATAATCTTTATTGGTGTGCAACTAATAGTACATTGCCACATAATCGAGGGTATGTCAGGCATGGCTAAGGTAACAGTCTTGGAAAAATAATCCAAGATTGTATGATAAGGGGATAACCAGTCCATATCCAAAATCATATAAAAGTTCCTTATATCTAACACAATAAGATCAGTTCAAGTATCAAACCCTTGAATGGTCATAACACATGATCTATAAACTCAATCCACTAATAAAAAATCACCAACGGATGTAGATATATGCAATGGCACAAATAAGAAATCCCCAGACGACTCTAATTATAGTTAATAATAAGTAGACATATACGAATAAGTGTATCCTGAATTAAATAATGCAATAGTTGGCTAAGGGTCCACTGAAATTATACTTGTAAGAATAGAATCTGAAGACTTTGTATCCAGCCTACCAGGTATAATAAATGCATCCTCACCTGAAGCCCCTATAAACCTAGGTAGAGTCAATCTAAAAAATATGCCAACATTTTTTGCTCCTCAACAAACATAGCTGGTTGGGTGGCTACTGGCTGAGTAACTACCGATGCTGGAGAGACCTCAACTCTAAGAGTCGCAGCTATATGTCATGCCACTACATTTGTACTACTCTGATCTGCAGACTAAGCACCAGTAACTAATCCCAAGAATTAAAATAGGCATATCTAAGCAATGAAGAAGAAATAAACCCCGGTGAGTCCTAGACTGCCTTTTGTCCCACCAATAGCTAGAGTGGAGGAACCTTTTGTGAAGAAGCAATAACAGATTTGGGGAAGGCTCCCTATTCGGACCCTTAGTTGGGGCTACCGATCTCACTTGACTCAGCCCCTAGGTAAGCTACAACTTATAGCAAGAGCCCCGGTCGCACACTCAGGGTCTTCATCTCGGTCGTCGTAGCTTGCATTTTAGCCATCTACAAAAGTGTGAACAACTATGAATTTTAGAAACTGACACAGACTCAATGCATGAAGTAAATAAAGAAACTGAAGCACTCCTAAGAATGTCCCATAGTCTTCCAAAAACAAAAGCAAACATTATCATTTTGATTTACGGGACTTTAATATACACTTGCTCTTGTGCCAATAATACTAGTGAACCTAGTCTCAGATACCAATTTGTCATGACTCAATTTATCAGGTCACGATGGCATCTACATTGACCCACCAGTGGGTAAGCTAAACCATAGTCTGAAATGACAAGTAATAGGCTAGTTGGTGAAAGGTATAATAAATATCAAAATTAAGCATACAAATAGATTATAGGTGATAAAATATAAGTATGATGACATACATATAGATAAGAGAGAGAAAATAGCAAAAGAGTATCCCACCACCTTGTAAGGTCAGTACAAGAGTCATTAATCAAAAAATAAGAGTACTAATAGTATCAATATACAAATAATCTCGAAATGAAAGACTATCCAAAAGTAGTAGGAGGAGAGAGAATTAGCTCTGGCTCTAAAAGTTCACCCTATCTCTGTACTCTAAAATGCATTGGATAGAATATCAAAAATGACATCTAGTACTAAGATCTACATCAGAAAAAGATACAGAAGTGTAGTATAAGAACCAAAACAATGGGTGCTCAGTAGGCATCATCTGTAGACTAAGCTAATTCATAATAAAAACTTAATAAGGCGCAAGAATGTAAACTAAAGTTAGGGATGAAAGGGTAAACCAAAAATATCACTCTAGCTGACAGGTAATAAATAATATAGTAGATAATATCAAAACAAATATAAGATAACTACATCCTAATTGGGCTTCTATCAGCTTAGAAGGCACAAATAAGAGAAAAATAATCCAACCGAGCCACCATAAGCCTCATGGTTGCAATCACGAAGAAAATACCAACATATAAAGTAATTTGACCAGCTAAACCATCTATGTGAATCCTTCCATACCATAAACATCAAACTTAAACCAAATCCCGAGTTATCATAAGTGAATCACAATTGTTGGGCTCAAACTAGACTCTAATATGATAAGTGATTAGTAAGTGTCAGACTCAAATCAATCTTTAAGCATCACAAATTAATAGTAAGTGTCGTACTCAAACTAGTATATAATCATCATAAATATATAATTAGTGTTGGACTTGTACCGGTCTTTAAGCATCATAAATAAGTACTAAGTGCTGAACTCGAATCGGTATTTAAAGTAAATACAGGTTACCTAGTCAATTCTAGAACCAAGAAGATGTCAAAAACATACTAGGGTCTAATAATACTTAAATAATGACAAAAGAAGGCCTTTTAGATCTACAAGAAGCTAATTAAGATATTTAACATTAAATAGGACTGGCGAGTCCTCTACTAAATCCAGAAAGTTCATGGTAAGGAAATTTCTCCCTAAAACTAGACTAAGGCATCAAAGTTCCACTACAAGGCTTCAAATAAGTCTAATAAGTCCTAATGTCGCAGTTTAACCCAAGAAAATGATGAATTGATCAATTCTACCTTAAAAATGACTCACTAATTAGCTAAATATTTATAATTTTCATAAACGTGCAATAAAGCCATAATTTCCAACCTAAATCTAGCATAATATCATACTAGTATCATAAGGAATATCAATTTATGAGAAAAGTAAGCCTAGCCAACTTGGACGCAGACAAATGCCCGAGAAAGTTTACTAAATTGGAGATTTTTCCTTTCGAAAAGCTTCTGTATACTTCCACACTATCAAAGTAATGATCTAAACATTAATACAAGAATAAAAATACTCATATTGCATATAAATATTGTGAGTCCAAAATCATGCTAAAAATCCTATGTGGGACATACTTGAAGAATTATAACTTTAAAACCATCAAAATGTCCCTCTAGGATCAAGGATCATTTACCTTAAAAAATTGGTGAAATTCAAGCATAATTTCTCTCTAAAATCATTTTGTAGTATTAGGAATTTTGAGATTAAAGCAAAGAATTAACTAAGAAATTAAAGGAAACTTAGATAATTCTCAGTGAGAAAATATTCCTACAAACTCTCCATCTCACCCTAAATACCCACGTATAGATTCTCTCACTCTTTTAGCTCTCTAGGGATTTAAGTTGATGTTAAGACTTGTAAAATGGGAGAAAAATTATGTTTGGCAGTTATATATATTGCTAGGGGTCCCTTTATTGTGAACGCAGGAATCTCTTCGCGAACATAGGACTGAACCCAACTTACCCTTTGTGAATGTGGCTGGTCTACCATAATCAACAAGAAGAAGGCCTAGTGTATCCCAGAGGATACTCTTCGCGAACGCAAAGACAAGCTCGCAAATGCTATTGCCGGTGAACTTGGACTTCACGAACGCGACTAAAGTCATCACAATCCTGATAGATAAATTATCTTGTCCTTTATGAATGTGGCCAAGGCCTCACGAATGCGAAGGCCATTCATGGCCTACACCAGTTGAACTTGGCATTTGCCAAGTTTTTGATCAGACCCTCGGGATTCATTTGGAATTTTGTAAATGCAAATGAACTATATTGCCTTATAAAATTTTATATTTTAGACTCAACAATGCTATCAAAATTTTCATCAAAGTTCGTTTCGATGAACTATGAGTCCTACACCCAATGGTTATTTTAACCAAAATCTACCCATTAGCCCAAAATGAGTTTAGAAGCCTTGGGACCCGAAACAAAGGTCCACCTAGCCTAAAATTGATATTTCAAATCTAGAAAAACTACTAAAATTAACATATGAGGTTGTTAACCTAAATTTTAAGCCTGATACCTAATTCTTAACAACGAGAACTTTAAAATAAGAAATTGACTCCAAAAATTAAACAAATTGCTCAATAACCAAACTGTCAGCTGTAATAAGCCATAAATGACTTGGGAAGCTATGTAAAAGTTCTAAATAGTGAAATAGTATGGAAATGCATAAAATGACCAAGAGGATTATTACATCCTAAACTATCTGAAGTTGATATCATTAATTTGAAAGTCGATCCTTTGATTGAGGAGGAAAATGAAAAAGTCATAGTGAAAGTAGATCAGATTGATGTAGAGAATCATGTAGAGGTGCTCATACTTATACTCATACTTTAGATATTATTGCTTTAAGAACTACTAATTGTCCTCAAACATCCTAAACCATTATTTGGACTATGTCACCACTAGATGTGGGCTCTCATATGATGTAATTAAGATGTGTCGGGATGTCTAATGGGGGTAAGTCTTCGATTTTAATTTTATTTATTTATCAACTTTTAAGATAATTATTCTTGATATAGGGACCATTACTTGTCTTTAAACCCTTTGGATCATGTCTCCACTTGATTGGGACTCTCATATGATGTAACTAAGTGGTTCCATACTATTTATTTTGGGGCAAGTCCCCTATTTTATTTTATTTTATATTTTAGTTGCCTTTTTTAAGCCACATTCATACCCTAAGCTATTTATATTAGTGAGTATCGACTATTTGATGCGTCTATGGTAGACAAATCTTATTTTGATAAACGTTTGATGTATGATATATTCATTAATGAATAATCTAGTCATACTATATCAAATACTTAATATCTCTCTAGTAATCAGCCGTTACTGATTTATAATTAATCTATCCATTATGAATTATGATAGAAGATTATGGTTAATTAGATTTGTAGAAATTTTACAAGTCCATGAACATGTACATCATTACTTACAAGAACATTAATAGAAATTTACCACTTGATCATTGGCAAGAAGATGTAAATAAACATAAATTTCATTAATATTCATTTAACTTTATCATTACTACATTACTAATTCATCACTACCCCAACAAAAACATCAACCACAATGTTCCATAGCACCAAAAAGAGCAAACAACTTTCAAATATGAAATTCCAAAATTGTTCATTTACCACTTTATTAAGTGAAAGATTAGCAGTGAACATTGACATTAAATATATTAAAATAATAAATTTAAAAACACTAAGTGCCTAGGTAGAGGACGGGGGTAATAAGATCATTTGATCGACCTCTATCCTCTCCAAAATGACATGCACAAAGCAATCGAGTCATCAAAGATTCATTTCTATTCTTGCTCGATTATCACTAAGTCCTTAAAAGAGTCTTTAATAGTCATTTCTAAAAAGAAGAAGGTATTGCATAGATGGATACTGGTGGCGGTTGTTTTGGTGGTTGAGGTTCCTTGCAATTCTTGGCGTCTGAGGTCTTCTTGTCATTGTTTTTATGAGTTTTTGAATTTGATTTCTTGTACATAATTAAAGGAAGACATCCAAGAGTTTGTACTTTATAAACCATTAGAGGGAGGGAATGAGAATCTCCAGCTAACCAGTGATGGCCATGTAGAAGTGACATTTGTGTATTACAGCTGTTTAGAGTATTGCGCCTTTTTAATTTGATGGGTGTGCAAAATTTTAGAATTTCCATCTTCTCGCTTGTATGTGTTTCCATCATGGGCACAAACTTATTTTTTTGAATTGGCAACTGTTCTGTGCCTTTCTCTGAATAGCTTTGCAAACCTATAGTAATGAAATCTAATAAAGCGTATATAGGGTATGGCCTCTCATCCACCAATATAAAATTAAGAGACTCAGAGATATTTGTCGTCGTTATATCATAAATGTTGGTTGGAAAAAATGCCTTCCTCTAATTTTCAAAACCAATTTTCTACGGACAGGTGGCGGTTGTAGGAAATCTACTATTGAAGTGTTGGAAGTAATCATTGAACACATCGATGCTAAATGAATTGGCATTATCAAAGTAGACATCAAGGTAGTCTCTGCAGTAGTAGTTTTTCCAATGTTTTCATTGAGGTGTCATGAGCATATACCATGATGAGCACACTTATAGACTTTAGAAAATCCATTAACTATGCTCTTGTTCCTATCGAAGATGATGCACAACTCTGGATCATCGACTACTATTAGCTACAGCTTTCTAAAAAAGAATTCCCATGACACAACATTTTCCTTGTCCACTATATAAAATGCTATTGGATAGATATGCTTTTCCAAACCTTGTGTGACAAAAAACAATAACATATTTTTGTACTTATTGGATAAACGTGTGCCGTCCACAAAAATGACCTTTCTCATATGGGAGTATCCTCGAATTGAATGTCCATAAGCTAGGAAATATTATTTGAACATATTCTCTTCATCAACTACAATGGCATTGATGGAACCCGGATTTACAGTATTCACCATGTAGGTATAAGCTAGCAGGATAGCATACCCATGTTTCAGGGTGCCCCTAATTATGTTCATTGCAACTATGTAGAGCTTAGAACACTTATAATATCTTGGATGACAATGCAACTCCCCCAAAAAAAATTCTCTTGATTTCTCTTGGCATTGGCCATTTTTCATAGATATATTAATCCAGCACAACTGAGGAAATTAATTAAGCTGAGGCTTCCTTGTGGTTGCCCGTAATATGTTTGCCCTCACATGTATGAACACCAACATATTTATAAATATGGAACCATTTTAGATTGTTGCATTTACTATCTCGTAATATCTACTTACAATTTCCAGATTCACATCTCACTTTGTAAAATCTTGCATTTCTCTTTATAAATTTAAAATAAAACAAATTTTAAATTGAAGCTTTCTTTAAAAATAATCTCAGTCGTCACTGCTTTCTGAATTTTTGTCCAATGTGAAAATTAGTTTCATCACTAAAGCTGTGGTTGGGTTGAGATTCACTAGGTTGTTCAAAATAATCAACATGGTCTACATCATCACTTAAAGTTTTATCCATATCTATTTGATCGTGATAACCAGTGAGTCCACCTAGATATCCTCATAGACTGTCGGTTGAGTAGGGTTTAGGGGTGTAGGTTGATCGAATGGTGTTGTTGAACCTTCTTCTTCTCTTTCTTCTTAATGTTTCTCATAATTTCTATCCTCAAAACTTGTCTAGAACCATCAGGGGCAATATTAAGCATGTACAATTTGGCTTACATGTCATTTTGTTATGAATGATGGATGGATCTTTCCTTTAGAATTCATCAAATAACTGATGCTTAACTTGCTAGGTTCACAATTCAATTTCCCATGTTTAATTATGCTATAAACCATGTTGTCATACGTGTCATTGTGATGCAGTACGGTGGACACAATTACCTTATTCACAGACTTCCACTTCAAACACTTTGAAGTCTCTTCCCATTCACTACCATATCCACCGCCTGCCACATCATATTCAAAAATCGACATAATAAATCAGTAGTGGTCGAGGCTACTGTTTACAACCTGATGATTGTAAATTCATATAACAAAATAAATCACGGGGATGGATCTCTTAGCAGATCAAATATGCTAGAAAAATATTAAAATAAACTACTAAAATACTGTCAGAAAATGATCAAAAAGTGGTTACCAGAAAAATGAGCTTCTTCTATAAAGGATGAAATTTTCCATGCTTCTATAACAGTGAAAGGCCACGATGGAAGATCTTGAGGAGATTTTTATCGTGTGGAGTGATTTTTTTGGTCAAAAGCTTCAAATTTTGGCCAAAAATTGATATGAATGAAAATCGACTTATACAAAGAGGTTTTGGAGGGAATAAAATGATTTTGCTAATTCTTTTATTTTTAAATAGGGATGTAATATATTTATAGAAGGTGACTAATTTGTATTTTCTAAAACTTGGATGCTCGGGTTGAATATAATATAGAACTTTGGTAGTAGGAGGCATTCTTTATTTTTTAAAACTTAGAGGCAAGAGATGTCATCATTTGGAATTAAAATGATGACAACTTAAATAGTGGCCTTTTTAGAAATTGACTAAAAGTTGTCTCTAGGATGTAAAAAAAAACTTAGAGAGTGACCTTTTTGACAAAAGCCCCAAGGAACTACATAAAGTATCAATAGTCAAACATAAATTTTCAAAACATAATTAATAAAGATAAGTTTGTTTGTTTTACTCCTAATATATAATTTCTTAAGTGAATTGTCAAGTCAAAGAGTCAAGTAAAAAGGAAGAAATAAGACACTATTACACCCCCTCAAACTATAGCCGAAGTTGTTATGACACACCTAAACTTTACAGGGTCCTATTATCCCCCTAAACTATTTTAAAGTGTAATAAATACACCATTTAGTGCTAATGTGGCACAGAGAGTATGTTCACTCTCTTGAAAGCAAGGAGGGACGAAAAATAAGGCAAAAATCTTATCAATAATGGACACATGTCCCTTTTTAATTGGACATTTTATAATTAGTTAGTAAACATAATTATAAAGATTAACACTTATATGTATATATATATATATATATATTAAATTATTTTTCTTTATTTATTTTTGGAAATTACTTCCCTCCTCATTTAAAAACTTTAATATTTTTTCCTTTTCTATTTCGTTAATTTCTTATCTTTTCAATTTTAAAAAAAATTGAAAAATTATGTTTTTTTAAACAAAATAAGAAAATAAAAAAAGGTTTCCTTTGTTTTAACATTTTTTTATTTGATTTGCTTCACTTTCTTTTTGTATCCGTACGAAGTTAGCTTATCTTAAATACAAAGCATTGAAATAAAATTTGAAATCAAATTCAAAGGAAAGGTAAGTAAAATAAAAATAATAAAAAGGTAAAAAAATAAAAAAATTATGTTCATTTTGAGAAAAATTTAAATACAAAAAAAAAAAGAAGGAAAGTGAAAATTAAAAAAAATGTGTGTATTAGATAATATTAATACAAGAAAAAAATAAGATGACAAGAAAAATTTAAACAATTATGTGTATTTGAGAAAATATTAAATACAAGGCAAAGAAAAATTTAAAAAAATATGTGTATTAACTTATTTTAAATATAAGACAAAGAAAATAAGAATAAATAACCAAAAAAAAGTTTAAAAAAACATTTATACACATGGTGGCGCGTGTATAGAACCACAACTAATTGAATTGGGTTGTGGTCCATGTCAGCACTAAAGAACGTATTTATTACACTTTAAAATAGTTCAGAGGGGTAATAGGACCTTCTTTAAGTTCGAGTGTGTCTCAGCAACTTTCATTATAGTTCAAGAGGGTAATAGCGTCTTTTTCTCAAAAAGGAAGTGAGAGGTACCATTTTCTCTTTCTTTTTCATTTTGCTCGACTCTCAAAACACAATAGTAAAAAGTAAACAGAGGTTTATTATTTTCTTCCAGTAAAATTATTATCATTAACTATATAATATAATAACTGCCAATCATATGCTCTCAAAACATAAATAAGGATAAACAAAGTAAACTCTTAATAGGGGAATATCAAATCAACAAGTGTAAAATAAAATGAAATAGACTATAGTGCATTATATGTTATTGTACATTTTAGTAAAATTTATTCAACTTTAAAGTTAGAGTTTTATTTCTAATTAGAGGAGTTAATCTTTTTTACTAATAATACCTCATTTTGTCTTTTTGGGTGTGTTTGGTATAAACATGTTTTTATGAAAAATATTATTTTAAAAATAAAAAAAGACATCAAAACCAACCTAAACTATATCTGTAAATTCGAAGACACACATAAACTATTGAAATGACATAATACACACCTGAACTATATAAAAGTGAATTTATTTCCACTTTGTTAAGTGTGATACATTTCACAAGGTGGGGTGTTCCACACGTGCATGCCATGTCAGCGCCATGCTAGTACCACACATAAAATATAATAAATTTATTATTTTTGCTATACTTTTCTTCTATACTCATCACAAACTACCATTAATGGCACCCTCATAGTCAAACCCAAATAAATAATTAATCATCATCATCAATTTTACCACCCACCAACAAAGCTGTCATTACCACTGATCTGTCAAAAATCCGATAAAGATGTTAAAAAAGTAAGGTTTGTGGTCAAATTTATTTTGATAAGCTAAAATCAATCGTGCTTTATAAATTTCAATAAACATTAATAATCAAATTATTCTTCCATAGTTATTCTATCCACCAAAAATATTATTAATTGTGAATTTGTGGTGAGTTAGATGATGAGAATTATGAATTTGAGGTGGGTTAGATAATGAAACTGATGGTGTCATTATGATAAAATTAATGGTGGAAGGTGATAAAATTGGTAAGTGCAAAAGATGAAATTGGCAATGATAGTAGTTGATGAGACTAAGTGATGGGTCAAATGATGAAGGTATGAAGAAGTTGGTATAATCGGGTGAAATCAATAATGGAGCAAGAAAAAATTATTTTAATATTGTATATAACTCGCACTTGTATTTTAAAGAATTATTTTGTATTTTATCGTTGACGGCATATTGCATTTGTATATTGTGTTTTTATTTTATTTGTATTTGTATTCTATTTTCACCAATGAATAAAAAGATTTAGAGATGGTGCAAACACAATCGCATATGTCTGTTCTATTTGTATTGGTATTTTATAGTCTGTATTTGTATTTGCATTTTATAGTTCGTATTTGTATTTGCATTTTATAGTTTATACTTGTATATGTATTTTATGTTTGTACCTTCATTTATATTTTATATAATTCGCACTTGTATTAGATGAAAAAAAAAGAATAAAAAGAAAAAACATAGATGAAAAAAAAGAAAAAGAAAAAAAAAAAAAAAAAAAAAAAATAAAAAAGAAAAAGAAAATTAAAGGAAAAAAGAAAGAAAAATGAAAAAAATTTGGAAAAGAAAAAAAGAAAGAGAAATAGAAGATAGAAAAAGAGAGAAAATAAAGGAGAGAGGTTATTAACAATATTTAATTGGCAAGAGAGGTTGTAAATTGTAATTAATTGGAACTTAGGCTAAACGGAGTAATTAGAAGCTTATTTTTTCTAACCCGTGTAGTTATCCCCAAAAAAAATTATTTTTATATAGTTCAGGTGCACTTCAATAATTTCGGTGTGTCTTCGAATTTTTTGGGTACAGTTTAGGGTGGTGTTGACATATTTTCCGTTTTAAAAATATTTTCAGAAAAATAAGTGTATTTTTTATTTTCTTTTGTTCTCCATGTAAGTAAAAATATTATTAAAGAGTTATTTGTATGTAATTTGGATAAGTACATGAGAAGTAGGGGTATGTGTGGTGGGGATGGGAGCTACAAGGGTTAGGGTGAACACAAGGCGTATTGGAGAGCGAAGAGCACTCAATAAATGTGAAATGCCACTTATGAAATGTAATTTTTCCTACTTTCATAAATTCACATTCCACTGATGAAAATTAAATATATCACAGCTCTTTCTCTGCATTTTTCATATATATATACATTGTATATCAACATATAAAACCTCCTATGCTTGTGCCCAACTTTATAATACGTCATATCTAGGCTTAGGTCAGCCGTCTTTGACATGTAAATCTCATATATATGGTGTATATCAGTGTATACCAGCCTCTAGACAGATTTTGATAGAGATTTTTGACTCGGGTAAGGATGATTTTGGTCCCGAGGAAATGCAGGGGCAATGAAGTCTAGTTGGACTTAGTAGCTACTCAAGTGCTCTTAACACATAAACTTAAAAAGGGGAAAAATACATATAACCATTTACTCAATGATGTGATACATGAAGGAAAAACATACTCTAAAAAGGTTGTCAAAGTTATTTCGCTAAGTAATTCATATGATATAAATAAATCAACCAACTAAAATAGCTTTAAAAATGGTTGAAGCTTGGAGAAATAAATATTGGTGAAAATTAAACCATTAAGTCCAAGCTTTCCATGAGAGAAACCATAAATAACTTAAGGCCATAACATAATTCATGTAATATCAATCAACTTATGCATTTATCTTGGAATTTGCCGACCTTACCAATATTGAATTCTTAAAACAAAAATGGCACTCCGGTAAATCAATCGTTGTTCATACATAGTAATGGGCAAGATTTGTTTATGTTAAACCTTCATCAAACAACTAAATTCGCCATGACAACTTTCAAGTAAAAGGATCAAAATTCGAGGTTTAACGTGCGTAATCGTACAAGACTACACAATATCAAAATCGTGGATAAATCATTAGAACGAAGATAGGTCGTCGTATAGTGCTATTTCAATCTAAACGAAATTCACTCGATATGAAGAAAAATTGTTAAGAATTTTCAGTCCAACATAGTTGACCACCACATAAATCACCAACATCAACTGCTATTCACTGTCAAGTAATTAAATCGCTGGACACCCGGTTCAAAAAATCAACTCAAAGAAAAAACCAATCGAATATGTCCCAAATCATTCTCTTTATGAACGAGTTTTGAATCTTAATCTCAAATCTTCACAGGTCAATCAAGAATACCACATATAATTTCAGACAAGACCAAACCATATCGATGAAAATATGTAACAACAGTAAAATTTACATATTTTTTCTTCACAAATACATAAAATAGAAAATTCAAGAAATACTAAGTGTTTACCTTTCCAGGAGCAGCGATCAGAAACAACAAGTCAACGACGACTTCCGACACTCAATCCAATTTCAATTTGCAGGAACTCAAAATAATTTCTTCGGAAGTAGATTTATTCAAATTATGTTCTTCAAGAATTTTGGTTGCGTGAGGTTAGAAAAATGCGCCTCTAAAACCTCCAAATTTTCCCCCAAAATCCTCTCTTTTTTCTTCTCTCTACATACGTGGGTATTTATAGAAGATTTGAGACTGATTTTGGGGGGAAACAGAGGGGTAAAAAGGAAAATGAATTGAGATTTGAATTTTAAAATTTGAGATAAGGTTTGACTGGAATTGGATGAAATCTGAACGTTATTGTTGAGCTGTTACTGTAGCGGTTGGGTTTTTTTTTTTAATTAGAGGATTGTACGTGATTGTTGGTGTCGTTTGTTGTTGTTATGTTGTTGCTAAGGTGGTTGTTAAAGTTTGTCAGCTGTTGTTGTCTTAAATGTTGTTTGTGTGCTATTTCACTAGTTGAAGAAGAAAAAAGCAAATGGGTCGGGTCGGTCAGTAGGCGGTTGGGCTTGTTGTTGTGTAGCTTCTGGACTAGGTTATTTGTTGTTAATTATATTGTTGTTGGTTGCTGATAATTGATGAAGGAAAGAGAAATATGGTGGGACGGGTCGGAGAGTTTAGGTTTGGGAAACTGGGCAACAAAGAAATTGAATTTAATAGCCATTTTATATTAATAAGACAGCTGCAATTGAATCAATTGGAAAAAGTTGAGATGAAATTAACTTCTAATTAATTTAATGAGTTTCTCAAATTCAATAATTTCAAAATAACTATTAAACATTATTTTATTTTATTTTCTTTTTTAATAATAATAATAATAAATAAAAACTAAGAAACTAATTACATCATCAATTTCTTATTTTCCATCTATCTTGGAAAAAGTAGAATATTTACAATTCAATCAAACTTTTCACTCTAAACAAATGCTAAAGCATTTACTTTAACTGATAATTATATAATCATGTATAATTAAACACTAAATATATTAACTTCACCTAAATTCAAAAGGTATGGTTGAAATTAATTTCAAAATAGCTTGAAATAAATATTTTAAAACTATTTAAATTTGAGAAATTCAAAAAACTAATTTGGAATGTAAAGGGAAAAAATTAGGTGTCAATAATTGTCCCCTCCCTTTTGTTAGGGTAGATGCAAGTAACTCTAGACAAAGGGATTTTGACGTTCCTAATTTTGTCCGACCATAAATTTATCTCTCAGATAAGATTAGTTTTTGCATAAGTTCTGGGAGATATGGCCGAATCTCAGTATCAGGTTTCCTATATATCTTAGATTACATGAGAATTCAGGTCACTTGTAGTTCATAAAGCTTGACTTAAAGCATGATTTTCAAAGAATTCAGAAGTTATTTTAATTTTTGAATTTCGATAAAATCGAAAAGCTGAGGAATAAGAGGATTGGGGAGATTGGAATACAGTCGAGTTTTCAACACGGAGCCCAGCCTACATATCCCAATAATTTTGGAAATTAGACTGCTTGTAGTTCGACTCGATCGGTGAAAAGTATAGTCTCTTATTTAAGACAACCTTTGGTTTGGAATGAGTGATAAGTTATTTGAGTTTATGGAAAAGAGGCTCGTAACCTCCTAACCATGAAGGTGGGATCTTTCACATCCATAAGCAAAAATTTACCTGGACATAATTTCCAAAACTCTTAGTGCATATAACTTGAATTTGAAGGAAAGGGAAAGTTACTTCCAGTATGAGTTTAAAAGTATCCTGAAAGTGAAACTGAAACTAGAATATCCCAAAATATCCCACATTCCTTCTAATAGAGGTGTAGTTTGATGGTGGTGGAAGTCTTCCTTTAGCTCGAGTCCAAAGAGTTTGATATTCCTCTTCAGACTATGTCCTAGTTCGCTGCTAAGAAAAAGTTCCACATCGTGCTGCGTCTTTTTTGGAGTCGTCCATACCTGTGATTTTGAATTGAGAATTTCATCCTTTTGGATGTTCTCGATAATATCTCAAATAAAATAGTTAGTTGCAAATATAGCATTACACTAATGTAAATTGGTGTAAACCTATTTGAACATATTTTGTTGAGATAATTGATGAACTAATCTGCACAATCTTTAATGGAGTAACGATACAACGTGTCTCATTGAAAGACGTACAAACCATTTTGAATATAATATGCCACTTTGAATAGAGTGATGGTCTAACATGTCTCATTGAAAGACGGACGACCTATTTGAATGTAACAGTCACTTTAAATAGGGTAACGACCGAATGTGTCTCATTGAAAGGTGAATGACCTATCTTGAATTTAACATGTTACTTTGAACGGAGTGACGATCTAATCTGTCTTGTTAAAAGGAAGATGACCAATCTTAAACGTAGCATGTCACTTTGAATGGGATGACATCCCAATGTGTCTCATTGAAAGGAAAACGACCTATCTTGAATGTAAAATGTCACTTTGAACGGGGTGACAACCCAACGTATCTCTTAAAAGGTGAAAATCTAAAATAATAAGATGTGTCCTTTTGAAAGGGTGGATGACCAAAATATACCAATATGTGTCCTTTTGAAGGGGTGGATGACCCAAATATAATGAACTTCATCCTTTGAATCATGAGTCCTTCAAATGACTTGTGCATATTATGAGATTCTGGATTGGATCCTCAAACTTTGAGAAGATACTTTTTCATTATTTCTTAAAGGCGATTTTGCATAATGTCACCTGTATAACTTAATAACACTAATTAGTAACACAATAATTTATTATAACTAAGTCATGAGTGTAACAGAATATAGGGTTTAAAGATAAAGATGAAGTTGTTTGACTCATAATGATTTAGAGATAGTAGTTTGGATAATATCTCTACATCGTTATCATTATACGTGATCATTTTCCTATAAAAGAAGAGAAAGTGTTAGAGATCATAATGAAGTAATAGAAATATAAATCAAGAGGAAAACGAGGGAGAGAAATTATTTGAATTATTATGGAAAAATCACGGTAGATCTGATAATGCCCTTTGTCATGCTTAACATTGTCAGCTTTGTGACTTCACTGTTCCTCCATCCAAAGAAAAATTCTAAGTTTTGAGAGACTGACTGTGTTGGCATTTTATTGCACTCCTGATGCACCTTGTTGGTCATTGATTTGCAAACTTTTTTTATCTTGAAATAAGAATTTTGTGGAATTTTTTTTAGGATTTTCCTAAAAAAAATTTCCCTGGTCTATAACATATAACTCCCAAACTTTTTTATAACTTGTGACATTTATGAGTATAGATTTTTTTAGATCTCCTCAAAAATTCTACCCCAGTCTAAAATGCAAAACACTTGAGTTATTTCTGATGTAGAGTACTTTAAGCATAGAGAACTTCAAAAATTATGCTCCGATCTAAGCAGCGTCTAATTTTCAACTTTGTAGCCAATGTCAAGCTTTGAGAAATTTTTGAGACATTCTCAAAAATTTTTGCCCCAGTTACATGTTTCAATGTCATCTTTATTTAACTTGGGAAAGGATGCTTTGATGAATTTTTTAGATTTTCTCAAAAATTTTGTTGGAGTTTCTATGCAAAACGGTATGAGAAATATGACCGAGCTAGTATGACACCTGCGTATTCCATTGAGGTAGGAAAGGTAGTTCCACCATAAATGAAAAGATAAGTCTTCTGAGGGATTGACCGAAGCCGACATAGACTGTCTATGTATCCCGTTCTTGGGAATTTAGGTCAAACGTAGTTCGTACTGAAAAGATAATTTTTTAAGGGGTTGACCGAAATCGACATAGGCTGTCTACGTAGTCCATTCTTAGAAACTCAGGTCAAATGTAGTTCATACATACAAAAATATGTTTGATACTTTTGATAATGTAACCGAAGCCAATACATGTCACCTACGTATTCCACAAGGGAAAACAGGTCAAATGTAGTTCATTACAACTAAAAGGGTGCAATTACAGGGAAATCAAACCATAAAGTGCAATTATAATAAAATAAAGCGATAAAAGGTACAAGGAAATAAAATGAGAAAGTACGATTACAAGGAAAGAAAATGCTAACTTCTAAATGCAGGATAGAAGGACGCCAAAAGTGTGCCTTTTGAGGTAAATCCATGCTTCTTCTGATTGATGGTGCCAAGGACTACTTCTTGTGATTGGGCAATGGATTATTGTTAACATTAGCTATGATTGTTCAAGCATTATCACCTTGTTGTCAATCAGATCCTGAATTTTGTGCTTAGGAGTGATACATTTCTCAATATCATGTCCAACAACTCCTGAGTGGTAAGCACATCGCTTGTTTGGATCATACCAATTAGCAGAAGTGTTCACAGGCTTTTCTTTCATTGAATGAAATAGTTTTGCATCTTTCAACCTTTCAAAAAGCTGAGTAAGAGATTCTACCAATGACGTAAAAATTCTGGGAGGCTTCCTTTTATGCTTAGCATGAGGAACATTATTTTGATAGTATTTTAGTGGAAGTTGAGCATGATATGTTGCTTGTGAATTTAATACCGGATAGTGAGCATGTCAAGCATTTGGTTGGTATCGAGGAGGTTGCTTGTAGTTGGAAGAACTTTCTTGAATTTTCACTCTCATTACTTCTTTCTCTTTTTTCTTTCTATTTCCAATAAAACTAGTTTGGAAGCCCTTATGAGTGGATTGCAGTTTTGTCAGATTTATTATTCTTCCTGTCTTGAGGTCATCCTCAATCGTTTCTCCAGTCTTGACAATTTCAATAAATATTTTCCAGCCATTGTTACTATACAATCAAAATATTTTGGATTTAGCACATGAATTAAGTAACTGATCATTTTAGCTTTTTCTACTGGGGGATGTACCCTGGTCGCTTCTTCTATCCAACGTATGGCATATTCACGAAAATTCTCATTTGATTTCTTCCATAGCTTTGTGATAGAGATCCTTTCAGGAATGATATCGAAATAAAACTTATATTGATCCACAAAAGCATTTGCTAGGTCATCCCAAGTGCACCACTTAGTCACATCTTGCTTAGCATACCATTTTAGAGCCTTTCCACTCAAACTTTGACTAAATAACTTAACTCGTATCCCTTCATTTTTGCCCACGCCAATCAAATTTTCATAATACGTTTTCAAGTGAAAGAAGGGATTTCCAAACCCATCAAACTTTTTAAATTTTGGGATTTTGTAATCAGGTGGCAACTCGATCTCGGTAAATGCACACAACTCTTCATACTTCAAACTTTGGTTACTTCCAAGACCCCAAAGACTTCTCATTGCATCTTTCATGACCTTGAGTTTTCTGTTCACCATCTCATCAGTGTACATTCTTGAATCATTCTCTATTTCAACATAATGATTAGCATCTGAGAGGTATAAATTTGGAGTTTGTGTCACTAGTGGGGCAGTAGCATAGGTATACATTAGCGGAGCATGGTGTGGCAATGATATGTTCTGAACTTTTGGATAAGCAAATGTGTACCCAGAAGGGGCATTCTAAGAAACATGAGAAAAATAACCTTCCTAATCAGCTTCTTCTCACGTTGGAAACATAGGTCCCTTTTGTCGAGCATCAGGAGGTAGAGTCATGTTTGGAGGAGTCTGAGAAGATTCCCTACTTTGCATCACCATGAGACTTAGCTCAAAATTTTTTTTCACCAAATCGACAATGAGTTCTGAGGTTATTTCTCTTTCTATTGAGGCACTTGGGTCTATTGCCACAGAGAAGGAGGAAACTGACTCGAATGTAGTATTTATGCTGATCATACTAGGATCCATAGTTAAACGAGTCCTTCTATTAGCCCAAGTAAGAATTGATGACTCTATAGTTGTTTTTATGACTTTAGACCATGTGAAATACTGATGTTCTGGCAGTGATTACTTTTGCCTTTATGAAGCGAGCAAGTTCGACTACCAACACAAATTAGCCTTTCTCTAAAAGAAAATAAAAACACTCAAAAGGTAAAAAAAAATTAGTTTATGTTCGTAATAATTGACCAAAGTAATATACGAAGCAAATAACATATATTTGGTTTGAAACAGACTAAGTCCAAAATTTGAAGGACAAGAATTTGGAAAAGTGACCGAATGATCAAAACTTTGATCATTTGATGGGTCTTGAATTTAATGAAAAAATAGCGTCTCAAATAGGATAAACTAAGTGATTTAAAGAAATCGGGCGTTTGCGAATAAACATCCTAGAGGGATTATAGGAAAAGTTATTTTAAAGATAACATAACCTTTTCACTAATAGAGTATCTGGATAGCTCTGACTATAATCAAGTGCGAGAAAAAAATGAATTGTAAGATCAGTGTGGTCAATGTGAATTGGACAATGACCTAATGAAATTTTGAATAAAACTTGGGTAAATTGGAAGAAATATAATTGGCGGACTTTTAAGGGTATTTTGGAAGGGTTCAAATTTTAAGTCTTATATGTCTATTAATGCTCTAAGATTTCGAAATAGAATAATGGACTAGTCTTATTTAAAGCTAAAGATATGTTATTTAAAGACACGGATCAAGCAAATATAAACAAAGAAAAACAATAAAACACATTAGCATATAAACAATTATTACACATCCTACCATACATGGGACCTTTCAATCCAAAGGTAAGCCTAGCGTTTGAAGGACATATGTGCCGTTTATAAGACGTTCCATTGCCCCCAAAATATATCCCAAGGAACAATGGTCCATACAATTCGGTATTACATCCTTCAATTAAAACACATAAAGGATGATCATCGTTATTGACTCGTGGTTAATAAACGTAAGGTGAGTTTTTCTAATAGGCCCAATACCCCCTCCGATATTGGGTTGTCCTAAGATCATGCCTAAAAAAAGGTTTTGGTTTCGCTCTATCCTAGGTATCTAGAGTGGGTTTTGACCAGGTTCCCAAGTGGACAACTCGGATTTGAAAATACGAACAGCCATCGTACGCCTAACGTGTCAATAAATTGTCGTACTTCCGACACTTCATTTGGAATTGATAAATAGGGGTCGGGACATCCGCAAAATCCTAAAATAGTTTATATATTCAAATGTGGAAGTATGTTATGAAATGCAACAATTTAAATTTTGTGAAAATTTAAACGCATAAGCAAACACATAGTTAAAGTATTACAAACCCAAATAATTAGACAAAGAAGTTAGTTCAAATAATTGTTTAGAACCTAGTTAAATCCCCAGTAGAGTCTTCATTTCTGTTTTATCTCTTTCGAATTTCTATTTGGAGAGAAAATAATTTTGACCTCTTAAGACTATTTCAAAAGATTTAAGAAAAAATAATTTTAAGAAATTCACAGAGTTGCCACTTGATTTTTATAGAAAAATCAAGAAAACTTAAAAGAGTTTTAAAGGTTCAAAAATAAAAATAAACCTTTAAAACATGAGATAATAGGTAAGGATTCAATTAACGTCCTAAGAAGGTTTTTAAGGCACTTAAGAGCATTCGTTTAAAGTGTTGTGCCAAATATTTTTTGACTAACTTAAAAATGACTAATTTTGCAAAAGGTTGAATTTTGTAAACACTTAATTTTGTAGAGAATGTTAAAACTATTTATTTATTTATTTAAAATGACATGTATTTATTCAAAGGAGAATCATTCTATTTGAATTAAACTGAGTTGCCATTTTTTCTTTGAGGAAAATGAATTTTGCTTTTGTAAAAGAAGTAGATTATAATTATTTTCTTATTATTAATCGTTATAGAAAAGTTGATTATGTTATAGATAATACCTTTGAAAAAATGTTAAGAGAGTATTAAATTAAAAGTATTTTATTAATTATGAAAAGTTAAAATTTATAAGAAAAATTAGTTTCTTGAGTTTGAGGAAAGTTACTTTAATCTAAATGAACTATTAGTTCTATGAACATAATAAATGTCATTTTGAAATAAAATACTTAATCTTTAAAAAACTTGTTTTAAGGGGAAAATCGAAGGAACCATTTTAGTCCGTTTTTAGACGAAACAAATTAGGTGGAAAAAAATAAAAAAAATTATGACATAAATATAAAAAGCTAAATTAAAATAAATGGCAACACTTTAGGATATTTATCTAGATTAATTGATTAGAGTGTTAGTACTCATAAACAAAGATGAATTATAAACTACAAAAATAATACAAGAATTGAAATTGGGCCCTTAATTGGCCCATTAATAAAGCTGCCCTGTTTTGGGCTTTGAATTATGGACTTCGGTCCATTCTTCTGAAGTGTATACCAACAGCTCTTTCTCTGCGTTTTTCATGTATGTACGCTTTATATCAGTATATAAAACCTCGTATGTTTGTGCCCAACTTTATAATACGAGATATTTGGCTTAGTCCAACCGAGTTTGACCTGTTAATCTCATATATATGGTGTATATCAGTGTATACCAGCCTCTTGATAGTTTTTGATAGAGATTTTTGACTCGGGTAAGGATGGTTTTGGTCCCAGGGAAATGCAGAGGTGATGGAGTCTAGTTGGACTCACCAAGAAGCACATAAACAAAAGAGGAAAACAAAAATTAGTAGCTATTCAAGTGCTCTTAACACATAAACTTAAAAAGGGAAGAAATACATATAACCATTTACTCAAAGATGTGATAAATGAAGGAAAAATATACCATAAAAAGGTTGTCAAAGTTATTTTGCTAAGTAATTCATATGATATGGATAAATCAACCAACTGAAATAGCTTTAAAAATGGTTGAAACTTGAAGAAATAAATTAGTGAAAATTAAACCATTAAGTCCAAGCTTTCCATGAGAGAAACCATAAATAACTCAAGGCCATAACATAATTCATGTATTATGTAATATCAATCAACTTATGCATTTATCTTAAAATTTGCCGACCTTAACAACATTGAATGCTTAAACAAAAATGGCACTCCGGTAAATCAATCGTTGTTCATACATAGTAACGGGTAAGATCTGTTTATATTAAACAGTCACCAAACAACTAAATTTGCCACGACAACTTTCAAGTAAAAGGATCAAAATTTGAGTTTTAACATGCGTGATCGTACAAGACTATACAACACCAAAACCACGGATAAATCATTAGGACGAAGATAGACCGTCGTATAGTGCTATTTCGATCTAAACGAAACTTACTCGATATGAAGAAAAATTGTTAAGAATTTTTAGTCCAACACAGTCGTCCACTACATAAATCACCAACACCAACTACTATTCACTGTCAAGTAATTAAATCCCTAGACACCAGGCTCAAAAAATCAATTCGATAAAAAAAAAATCGAATATGTCCCAAATCATTCTCTTTACGAATGAGTTTTGAATCTTAATCCCAAATCTTCACAGGTCAATCAAGAATACCACATATAATTTTAGACAAGACCAAACCATATCAATGAAAATACGTAACAACAGTAAACTTTACATAATTTTTGTTTACAAACACAAAAAAATGAAAAATTCTAGAGATATCAAGTGTTTACCTTTTCAGGAGCAGCGATTCGGAACAACAAGTCGACGATGACTTCCAACACTCAATTCAATTTTAATTTGCATTAACTCAAAATAATTTCCTCAAAAGTGGATTTCTTCAAATTATGCTCTTCAAGAATTTCAGTTGCATGAGGTTAGAAATATGCGCCTCCAAGACCCCCAAATTTTTCTCCAAAGTCATTTTCTTTTTCTTCTCTCTACATACGTAGGTATTTATAGAAGATTTGGGACTGATTCTGGGGGGGGAATCAGATGGGTAAAAAGGAAAAATAAATTGATATTTGAATTTTAAAATTTGAGATAAGGTTTGACTGAAATTGGATGAAATCCAGACGTTATTGCTAAGTTGTTGCTGCAACAATTGTTTTTTTTTAATTGGAGGATTGTACGCGGTTGTTGGTGTCGTTTGTTGTTGTTACATCATTGCTATGGTGGTTGTTGAAGTTTATCGGTTGTTGTTATTGTATTAAACGTTGTTTGTGCGTTATTTCACTAGTTGAAGAAGAAAAAAACAAATGGGTCGGGTCGGTCAATGGGCGGCTGGGCTTGTTGTTGTGTAGCTGCTGGACTGGGTTATTTGTTGTTGATGATATTGTTGTTGGCTGCTGTTAATTAATGAAGGAAAGAGAAATGTGGTAGGCCGGGTTAGAGAGTTTGGGCTTGGGAAATCGGGCAACAAAGGAATTCAATTCAATAGCCATTTTATATTAATAAGACAGCTGCAATTGAATCAATTGGGAAAAGTTGAGATGAAATTAACTTCTAATTAATTTAGTGAGATTCTCAAATTCAATAATTTCAAAATAACTATCAAACACAATTTTAATAACTATTAAAAAAATTTATTTTATTTTCTTTTATAATAATAATAATAATAAATAAAAATTACGAAACTAATTACATCATCAATTTCTTATTTTCAATCGATCTTAGAAAAAGTAGAATATTTGCAATTCAATCGAATTTTTCACTCTAAACAAATGCTAAAGCATTTTCTTGAACTGATAATCATATAATCATGTATAATTAAACACTAAATATATTAACTTCACCTAAATTCAAAAGGTATGGTTGAAATTAATTTTAAAATAACTTGAAATAAATATTTTAAAACTATTTAAATTTGAGAAATTCAAAAAACTAATATGAAATGTAGAGGGGAAAAATTAGGTGTCAACACATATTACATATAACATGTTTCTTTTAAAACGAAGTTTATCACATAATTATAATAAAGTAATGTGACATTTACAAAAAATAGCTTATGTTTTAGCAAAATGAGAGTGTTTTAGTAAGACCCCGCAAAATTTTAAATATTTTATTTTTGACCCTCCCGCGTGTGTAATGTCAATTTTTAACTTGAATTATGATTAAGGATGTAAATAGGGCATTTTGGAAAAGTTTTGGAATTTTTGGAAGGGGTTCGGGACCATTTTAAAACTTTGAGGCAGTAAGAATTCATGATAAGAGCATGGTGTGGAGGCTAACCTCTATGATAAAGGTGTGGCATGGAGGCTAACCTCCGTGATAGCAACGTATCATGCCGCTATGTAATTTTCAGCCAATTTTTTATCTTTTCACTTATGGTGAGGGTCTTTTGGTCATTTTACCCCTTGCATGACTTTTAAATATAAAATTGACCCTTTTTTCTTCAGTTTTCAAAGATCAAACACTACTGTTTTCTTCTCTAACTCTCAACCCAAGAAAACTGAAGAATTTTTTAAGAAATCTCTGCTCCGAGCTCCAAACTTTGAATTGCCTTCAAATTCTTTGGTATTTCAGGCATGTTTTCTATCCTTAAGGTGAATTTCCTACTACCACTACGTAGTAGTAGTAGGAGGAGGAGGAGGAGGAGAAGGAGGAGGAAGAGGAAGAGGAGGAGGAGGAGGAGGAGTAGGGGTGTCATGTGTTTGGTAATGTACAATATTTTTGTGGATGTCGTGCCTTTGTTATTTTTACCATGGTTCATGATTTTGATGTTTCAATCTATTGTCCTTTGTCTTGAGCAGGAGGTCTATCAGAAACAGCCTTTTTACTTCTTCGAATGTAGTGGTATGGACTGCGTACACTCTACCCTCCCCAGACCCCACTATGTGGGAATATACTGGTTTTTTGTTGTTTTTGTTGTAGGGATGAATGAGTGCATTATTATGAGGATTGGAATGAGGAACATGGGTTTCCCTAAATTAATGAAAATTTGGCTTGGTAATGACATTGACCTCAACCTACCTTGTAAATTTGATTTGAAATATGGATATTTGCATAATTTAACTTACTTTTGAAACATTGCATTGCATAAAAGGATAAATGGATAATTAAAATGGTTTTTAAGTGCCTTGGTGGCAATGCTTTGAATTTTTAAATGGAACTTGAAAGTTAAAGGGTTACATGGATCAATTTGGCATAATTATATAAGTTTGCAAGCATATTGGTATGACGATACCAAGTCGGTAAATGCCTTAATGAATGACTCCTGGGTTAATGGTTGGGTTCATATGCAAACTCTTTTAATTTGGACTTAAAGAGAATTGTGTAGCTCACTGTTAAGGTGTAGGTCCCGAGGAGGCCAACACTGGAAACCACGTTTGTCCGTGTGGGGTCTATGTGACCGTTGCTTGTGCTTGGTGAACACATTATATTTTTTATGGCAATGCCTTGGTGTCTTTATCCTTTTCTCAGTTTCTTTTGTACATGCGGCTAACACGCACTGGCCCTTTCAATAGGGGGGGCTGAACACATATAAGTGATGGTGCCTTTAGGATGGAGTGAGCTACACAGTTCAGGCTAATGGTTTAAACTCTCTTGTTCATGACCTTTGTCCCTATCTCGAATTCCTATAGATGTATATATGAATGTTGTGCATGTGGTTTTAACTGGTTTTGGTAAATCACATTATTTTATTCCTCTCCCTGAGTTACATGCCAATGCTCTCCCCCACTTACCATCTCTGGACACCGCGTCATTTCATGATGTAAGGTTTAAGGGCTTTTCTGTTACTCCTATGCAGCGTTAGGCAATTTGGTACTTCTGTGGATCTGCTATAAAGTGGTAAGCCTCGATCTTTTGAAAGGTTCGGTCATTTCACTTGTTTTCTTTATTTCATACAACTAGTATGGTGTGGGTCGTATGATGGTCAGAAGGTTCAAGACTCCAGAAATTTGTAAAGGACAAAGTCTGGGGTGTTTCAGTCTCCCCCATGGATCTTTCATCCTCGTATGATGGGACAAGGCAATACAAGCACGGTTTAACCCCCCCCCCCCCCAAGTGTCTCTACTCTTACCTTTAAGACAAAAAACAAACACCAAGAAATTCACAATCTATCATCAACAAAGATAGAAAACAAAGAGGTTAAGAGCAACACATACCTCAAGCATGAATTTTCGGGATTGGAAATAGGAACGGATACTTGGACTTCATGTCCTCTTTGGCTTCTCAAGTAGCTTCCTCGGTCTTTTGGTTCTGCCATAGAACCTTTATTGAAGCCACATCTTGCGTTCACAATTGATAAACTTGCCAATCCAAGATCCACACCAGGACCTCCTCATAGGACAAAGAATCCAAAATACCAATGTTCTCCAAGGGAACAACCAATGAAGGATCACCCAAATATTTCCACAACATAGACACATGGAATACCAGATGAATGGAACTCATACTAGAAGGTAAATCCAACTCATATGCAACATTACCAACCCTTCTCAACATCACATACAGGCCAACATACCGGGGACTGAGCTTTCCCTTCTTTCCAAACTGCACTACTCCCCTCATGAGAACACCTTCGGAACACCTAATCTCTAACCTCAAACTCCAAATCCATTAGCCTTATGTTCACATAGGATTTTTGGCAAATTTGGGCGGTCTTAAGAATATCCCAAATTACCTTCACCTTTTCCATAGCTTGGTGAACCAAATCCGGGTAAAACATCTTCACTTCACCAACCTCGAACCACCCAATAAGAGATCTACACCTCCTACCATACAAAGCCTTAAACGAGGCCATACCAATGCTAGAATGGTAACTATTGTTATAAGCAAATTCAATCAAAGGCAAAAGGTCGAACCAGCTACCACTATAGTCAATCACACAGGCTCGCAGCATATCCTACAAAGTCTGAATAGTCCTTTTGACTTACCCATCCGACTGAGGGAGAAAGGACATACTAAGACTCGCTTTAGTCCCCAAATCATTCTGAAACGAGCGCCAGAAATGCGATGATAATTGAGTACCACGATAAAAAATAATCAAGACAGGTGCACCATGCAACTCTACCACTTCCTAAAGGAACAAATTCGCATAGTTCTCAGTAGAATAATTAGTCCTCGCTAGCAAAAAGTAAGCGAACTTAGTCATCTTATCCAAGATGACCTAAATGGAGTCACACTGATTCTGCTACCGCGGAAGGCCAGTAATGAAATCCATATTAATTATCTCACATTTCCACTCTGGTAGTTCAATCTCTTGAAGTAGCCCACTGGACCTCATGTGCTCTACCTTCACTTTCTGACATACCATACACTTAGCCACAAAGTTGGCTACGTCCCGTTTCATATTATTCCACCAATACATCTCCTTAACATCATGACACATCTTTGTTGAACCAGGATGAACCGTATACTACGATTCATAGGCCTTAGCCAAAATCCTGTCTAACAATCCATCCACATTGGGAACACACAACCTCCCTTGGTACCTCAAGATACCATCTTCACCGATTTCAAAGGACATCACCTTCTGCCTACCCACATCATCCGTGATCTTCATCAAAAGAAGATCTAATATATGCTTCTCTTTTATTTCCAAACCAAGAGATGATTGTGCAAACACACCACCATCCTTAGAGTCCAAGACACAAACTCCAAGGTTAGCCAAACGGTGAATATCCTTCACCGATTCCCGTTTATCCTTATTTATGTGATCTAAAATCCCCATGGATAACCTGCTAAAACCATCAACAACTATATTATCTTTACCTAGATGGTAGTGAAAACTCATATCATAGTCCTTCATCAGCTCAAGCCACCTCCTTTTCCTGAGATTAAGCTCTTTCTGAGTGAACACATACTGCAAGCTCTTTTGATCAAAAAAGATAGCCACATGCACTCCATACAAATAGTGACACTAAATTTTTAATGCAAATACCACAGCTAATAACTACAAGTCATGAGTATGATAGTTCCTCTCATAAACCTTTAACTGTCTAGAGGCATAAGCAACCAACTTATCATGCTGCATTAAGATGCAGCCCAAACCAAACTGGGACACATCACAATAAACCACAAAACCCTCGGTACTCTCGGGTAGAGTCAAAATCAAAGTTGATGTCAACTTATCTTTCAGCTTCTCAAAACTACCCTCACAAGCATCAAACCACAAGAACTTTTTCTTCTTCTGAGTCTACTTGGTCAATGGAGCAGCAATAGAAGAAAAAATTTCCACAAATCTCTAATAGTAACCGGCTAAACCCAAGAAGCTCTGAATATCGGTTGGAGTCATGGGTCTAGGCTACTTCTTAACCATAACAACATTTTGAGAAACCACCATGATTCCTTCACTAGACACAACACAACCCAGAAAAGTTACGGCATTCAATAAGAATTCATATTTAGAGAACTTAGCATACAACTATTGATCTTTCAAAGTCTGCAACACAATGCGAAAGTGATCCTCCTCACTTTTAGAGTACACCAAAATATCATCAAAAAAGACAATCACAAACAATCTAGAAATTGATGTAAGACCCTATTCATCAAGTCCATGAATGCCATCGGGGCATTAGTCAAACCAAAAGACATGACCAAGAACTCAAAATGCCCATACCGGGTAGGGAAAGCTGTCTTAGGGATATCCACCTCCCTAATCTTTAGCTGATGATACTCAGACTGGAGATCAATCTTAGAGAAAAACTTACCACCCTGAAACTGATCAAACAAATTATCTATCCTCGGAAGAGGGTACTTATTCTTTACTATTACCTTATTCAGTTGTTGGTAATCAATACATATTTGAAGAGAATCATCCTTCTTACACATGAATAACACCGATGCAACCCACGAAGACACACTAGGATGGATAAAACCCTTGTCTAAAAGATCCCTTAATTGTTGCTTAAGCTCCTTTAACTCAGCCAAAGCTATTCTATATGGGGGAATAGATATAGGATGAGTGTCGGGAGCAATGTCAATACCAAAATCAATCTCTATATCGGGAGAATACTAGAAAGGTCGTCAAGGATGACCTCAGGAAATTCATTCACCACCGGGACAGAATGTAAAGAAGAACCCTCCGAGTTAAAATACTTAACCCGGATTAGATGATAGAGACACCCTTTGGAGATCAATCTCTGAGCTCTAAGGTACGATATAAACTTCCCCTTAGGAGATAGGGAACCACCCTCCCACTCAATGACTAGCTTATAAGGGAATTTAAACATGACTATACGAGTCTGATAGTATAAAAAAGCATAGCACAAGTACAACTAGTCCATTCCTAAAATGACATCGAAATCAACCATGTCTAATGAAAATAGATCCAACAAGGTCTTCCAACCCCCAATAGATACCACACAACTCCTATAGACACTCCTAGAAACCATAGAGTGACTCACCAGGGTATACACAGAAAAAGGATCTGAAATATACTCGGGACCAAAATCAAAATGCATAGCAACAAATGGGGTCACATAAAAAAAGTAGACCCCAAATCAAGTAAACATTACACAATCCGAGAAAAGAGTTTCAACATACCAGTAACGACATCGAGAGATGCCTTGGAGTCCTGACGAGAAGCTAGGGCATATAAGCGATCTCGGCCAGTATCGGTACCAAAAGTAGAAGCAGCACCCTTTGGTACAAGAGTTGATTAAAAGAGAAACAGGAACCTTATTGGCCCCAGAAGCAACCCTAGAAGGACAATCACGCAGCATATAGACAATATGATCACAACTGAAATATCACTTTCTCTCCTTCTCATACTGACCACGATACGGCTGACCACAAAATCTGCAAGGAGGATATGATAGAGCAGCCTTAGCCCCACCAGTCTGAGTTTAGGCATCCCATGCCCTATACCCTCCACCATGCTTAGAGAAACGATCACTCGGCGACTTTGAGTAAGGGGTACTAGATGTAGAGAAACAACCATAACTTTCCTCACTTCTTCTTAGGCCACTTTCCTTCATCTCTATCACTCTTCTACTGGCCTCCACCCTGATCAAAATATCTAAACTTCTTACTTTGCCTTTCACCAATCTTACCCTACTTCTTAATTTCTTCCTCAACCTGTTGCATATAAACCAAAAGCTGAGAAATATCCATATCCTTATTCAACAAGACAGCTTTACTCTCTAAAATCAACTCACAGGATAGTCCAGAAACAAACTTATGCATTATCACTGTAATGCTCAACACCAACTCAGGAGCATACCTAGACAACTAATGGAATTTCAAGGCATACTCCTTGACCGTCATCCTACCTTATCTCAGATTCATAAATTCCTCTGCTTTGGCCTCCTTCAACTCCCGAGGAAAAAAACAATCCAAAAAGGTATTAGAAAAGTCATCCCACAATACAGAGTCAACATCACTTCCCATAGACTGCTCCCACTCTTCGTACCACTGGTACGCCATATTCTTCAATTGGTAGGAAGAAAACTCCATACCCTCAACATATGATGCATGCATAATTTGGAAGACTTTCTCCATCTCAATAATAAAATCTTGAGGATCCTTCTCAACCCTAAAATAATTAAAAGTTAGAGGACTCAACCTCATGAATTGGTAAACCCTTGTATTCTCAGAAGATGGAGTAACAGAAATACCACGCTCAAACTGAGAAGATACCAACTGAGCCAATACATGAATAGAATAATAAAACTCAGCATTTGTTAGATCTGCCTAAGGAGCTCAGGGAGGGCTAGAGGGAGCTGGTGGAACTCTAAGAGGGCAATCAAGAACTGGACCCCTGGACCAGGCCTGTACCCCGTAAGTAGGGCATGTCCCATCAACAGTATCCCTAAGTGGAATTGAGGAGTCCCAATGAACTTCAGATCATCTAGGAGGCACGATCTAAAAAGCGAGCAACCGAGAATTAGAGGAATTCAAGACCTTAGACTATATAGCTCGAAGTAAGACAACAAGAGAGGGAAGCATTCCTAAATTTCTCATAGCCTCTCTCTTATAAGTGTGGCACACATAAAAGAGACTCTACTTGACATGGCTTTGTGGATACCCAATTGACCAAGAACCTAGGATTTAATACCAACTTTGTTATGACCCAAGCCAGGGCCTGGTCATGATGATATCTCAAGTCCCACATGGGTCGAGATCACCTTTTCCTCCTAACCTAGTCAGCTCAACAACCTCAAGTGTCGGTTAAATTGCAGACATACATCAAGAGAGCAAAGAATAAGACTAATAACAATTTATGAGATGACTAAACCAATCACCAGTAATTGGACAACCATCAATCACCGAGCTAATCCACCAAAAAACCACACCCAAGTCAATAGTAATCCAACAAAGCCTCTATAAATCTGAAGTCAATAAAATATCGGGATATGCCTCTGACAATAGCCAAAATAAAATCTAGTCAAAGTCTAAGACATAGAATATAAAGACCATGAAATGAAGCCTTCCAAAGTATGGAAGCTCACTACTTCACTATCAAATCATGAGCCACTCAAACACCTGGTCACTGTGCAGGAAAAGTAGAAAAGATTCCAGTACCTACATCGTATGGGGATACAAAATCCGATGATGGTTAGCAGTTGGAGCACTAGTATGTAACTAGGGATAGAGAAATAAAATAATGCCATCATTTATAACCAAGTCAAATCATTATATCTAATTACATACCTACATATATATATCGTGCCAAAATAGGGAACAAGGCTTAGCATATACTTTGTAAACCTTAACTTAGGTTGTGTAGCATAGCCATCATAACAAGGCACCCAAAGGCTATATAGGCCCAGCTCTCCCCTAGCTGGAAGGGCCTCGGTGTGTGTGGCTGCATGAACAAGAGAATATCTATATCCGTCTATTCTTTTATGGGGGACTCGAACCTCCCAGCATAATCAAGGTGACCTAAGCACTAATATATACAATATGGGGGACTCAGACCTCCCATTTATATATCCATTTAGGGGACTCAAACCTCCCGATCATATAGACACCCATACCAACTAGCACGATTTCCAGTGTTAGTGTTTTGGACTCTACTTTCACAACTCAGCTACATATCCCACTTTAATGCCAAATTTAAAACATTCATTGCACACATACACAACCAGTAATCCAATTATTTACCGATAGTATCCTGTTGATATCATCATACCAACCCCACTTGCAAGCTTACAATATGTCATAACCATTATCTATCAACTTTGGGACTCAAACCCACTGTCCAACAAAGACATCAACTCAATTCAACATTTAGGGACTCAAACCCATTTAGCTCATTAAACTATCAATGTTACAATTCAAATCAATTTATGGCCAACAAGGCCTTCATAAAAGTATTTACCAATCATCAATGTTCTTGGGCCAATGCCTTATTTCAAAACATAATTCATATATGACAAGATTTTTCTCAATGACATTTTCACAAACATGTTGAAAGCATACCATAATCAAACCATTATTCAAGCCAAAACCATCAAGTTAGGCTAACCATGCCCCCTTCGTTTAAATCATAATTTCCAAGAACCCACATGTGTAAAACCATTATCAAAACATCTATAATCAAAATTTCAGATATGAGAAAAAAATATTCAAAATTATGAAGTCAAACCCTCAACCATGGTTTACAAAACCACCATCAATTATTCAAGAACAATATTTAAAACACATGATTTTTGTGAACTAACAATGAGGGAAGAGTCACATGCCTGCGTTATGAAGATTCACGGAGAGATTTTGATCGTTAAGCCTCTAGATGATCACCTTGAAGAAACCTAGCCCAATCTTCTAAAGAGGTCTTTAGAGAGTGTTTAGAGAGTATTTCAATCTTCTAAAGTGTAGAATGAAAGCCAAATAAGTGTTATAAGACGTGGGGTCTTAAGGGCTTGGGGTGGGAATTATCCAAAACACCCCCAGCTTAAAATTTGTAAAAAGAACGCAAGGGGGTATGATTGGACCCTTCAACTCATAACCACATCAAATGAGTGGTACCCTAAAATCATCACTTGATCAGAAAGTTGGACACCGCATTCTATCCAATGTATGACTTCCTTGTCCAACTCATATCATCACCATGAGACTAGTATCATCAAGTCATACCTTTGGCAGAACATCAAAGGCTAGACACTGGACAACATACGGTCTAGATCCTACCTCTCATCACTTGAACATATGACTCGTATGGAATCTTCTCGTATCTAGGTCAGAACTTATCCAATATCACATTGACCAACATACGACTAGGGTCCTAGAATCGTAACCACATCATACGACTAGTATGTTGTGGGTTGTATGATGATTAGAAGGTTCAAGACTCAAAAAAATTTCAAGGGCCAAAGTTCGATGTGTTTCAAATTATGCAATAGCTTTTGAAAACACCAATCCACAAAGTTCAATTTCAACTTCATAATGCAACAGTTCAAGAATAGTTAAATTCCCATATTGCTCATAACTAAAACAATTTCACAATATGGGGTTGGGGCCATAATCACTTCAAAAGTCACAAGTTTGGAGAAAATTACAATTCCCAAATTCATTCACCATACCCGTGCACCCACAATTTCAAAACCATATTTAAAGCATGAGTAATACATAATAAAACCATGGGAAAATAATTAATTGACCATTTATGTCAAAACCCTCAATCATGTCAAAACCCTTACTTTTAATCACATAAATAACCATGTACTTTCATGCAATAGAGATATTAAGTTTAAAGGTAGAGTCACATGCCTGAAATATCAAGTTTTACGGAGAGAATTTAACTCTGGAGCCCTTGGATGACCAACTTGATGAAACCATAGCTTGAATTGCTTGAGGGAATTTAGAGAGCCTTTTAGAGTGTTTAAGAAGTTACTTAGATTTGTTTCTAAGTACTAGTGACACCCTAAAGGGCTTATAAGACGTGGGTTTCAATTTGGGTAAGAGGTATCCATAATACCCTTAACTTAAAAGATGAAAAAGTGCCGCCATTAATTATGGGTTAGCTGTTGACTTATAGCCACTCCTTACAATTCATCACTATGAGTTATAACCAAGATAGAACTACAAAGGAACCATACACTACTGATCTTACAACTCAATGACATGACTCATAATGGGACCCTATGACTCATAGGGTCCAGTTGTAGTCAACATAGAACCCAAAATTAGGGTACACGGGACACCCTACGATTATACCTAACAACTCGTAAGAAATCCTTACGAGTCTTAGTGAGACACTCATACCCAGAGCAGAATTTAGCAACAAAATTATTGATTTGATTACGACTTATCTTATTAACCCATTAAGACACGCTACGACTCATAGGCCAAGTCGTAATCAAGGCAGTAAGTGTAAAATTCCAGGAATATTCAAAGACCAAAAACTCAGGGCGTTACAAACTCCCGTCTTGGGATTGTTCATCCTCGAATGATAGGACAAGGCATACCCTAGCATGATTTAACATAAGGCACTCCCACCATTACCTTTAACAAAGACAGAAACAAAAATACCAAGGAAATCATAATCTCCTTTAGAAAAGTCAGAAAGCAAAAAATGTTAAGGAATACACATACCTTAAGCATGATTTTCCAAATAGGGAAACAAGAATGGATATTTGGACTTTATGTCCTCCTCGGCTTCCTCAATGTTTTAGTTCTGCCAAAAAAACTTTACTGAAACCACGTACTTAGTCTGCAATTGACAAACTTGCCATTTGAAGATTTCTATTGAAACTTCCTCATAAGACAAGGAATCCAAAATATCCACCTTTTCTAAATGACAAACATCGAAGGATCACCCATACACTTTTGCAATATAGACACATGGAATAATAGGTAAATAGAACCCATACTAGAAGGTAAATCTAACTCGTATGCAACATTACTGAACCTTTTCAAAACTAAATACGGGCCAACATAACGAGGGCTGAGATTCCTCTTTTTCCCAACTCACATTACTCCCTTCATGGGAGATACCTTTAGGAAAACCCTATCTCCTACATTAAATTCCAATTCTCTTCACCTCACATCCTCATAAGACTTTTGGTGACGTTGGGTAGTCTTAAGCCTATCCAAAATCATCTTCACCTTTTTTTTGCTTAGTGATCCAAATTCGGGCCAAACATCTCAGCCTCACCAACTTCAAACCACCTAATAGAAGATCTACATCCCCTGCCATAAAAGGCCTCAAAAGGTGTCACACTAATGCTAGAATGATAACTTTTGTTGTAAGCAAACTCTATGAGTGGCAAGTGGTCAACCCAGCTACCACCATAGTCAATTATATAAGCCCAAAGCATATCTTTCAAAACCTCAATTGTCCTTTCCGCTTACCCATCCGTCTGTGGATAAAAAGTGGTACTAAGGGTTACCTTAGTCCCCAAACCCCTCTAAAACGACCTCCAAAAGTGAGATAAGAAAAGAGTACCTCGATCAAAAATGGAAATTAGAGCACTATGCAACTTTATGACCTTCTCAATGAAAAACTTAGCATAATCCTCGAAAGGGAAATTTATCCTCAATGGCAAAAAGTGAGCAGACTTAGTCATCCTATCCACGATGACCTAAATCAAATCAAATTATTGATGAGACTGCAGAATATCAATAAAAAATCCATATTAATTATCTTCCGTTTCTATACTAGTAGCTTAATATCTTGAGACAACCACCAGGCCTCAAGTGTTCCACCTTCACTTGTTGGTACACCATGCATTTAGATGCAAAATTAGCCACATCTCGCTTCATTGACCTAGGATGAACCACATAACGCGCCTTATGAGCTTCGACCAAAATTCTCTCCCGCAACCCATCAATATCAAGATGTATAATTTACCTTGGTACCTCAAGATACCATTACAACCAATCTAAAAAACAATCACCTTCTGCTTACCTACATCATTCTTGATTTGCATCAGCATAGGATCCAACACTTTCTTCTTCTTCACCTCATCTCTAAGAGATGACTTCGCTGCCTTTTGAATGATCACACCATCATTATCAAAATCCAAGAGACGAACTCTTAGATTAGCCAAACGATGGATATCCTTCACCAAATCCTGCTTCTCCTCATCCATATAATATAAGCTCCCATATAGCTAAGAGAATTATCCATGTTAGCTTTACCTGGATGACAGTAAAGAATTATGTCATAATCTTTGAGCAGCTCAAGACATCTTCTTTGCTTGAGATTTAGCTCTTTCTGAGCGAACATGTACTGCAGGCTCTTATAATCTAAAAATATATCAACATAAACCCCATAGAAATAATATTGTCATATCTTTATTGCAAATACCACAGCTAACAACTCTAAGTCATGAGTCAAATACTTCTTCCCATGAACTTTCAACTGCCTAGAAGCATAAGCAACCACCTTGCCATCCTGTATTAATACACAGCCAAGTACCACCTGGTACGCATCACAATAGACCATAAAACTATCAGTACCCTCGAGAAGGTTCAAGACCAGAGGCGAAGTTAACTTATCCTTTAACTTCTCAAAACTTCCCTCACAAGAATTTTACCATAGGAACTTCACCTTCTCCTGGGTTAACTTGGTCAAAAGGGCATCAATAAAAGAAAAGCTCTCCATAAATTATTAATAATAACTGGCTAAACCCAAGAAGCTCTGAATATCGGTTAGAGTCGAGGGTCGAGGCCACTTCTTCACCGCCATAGCCTTTTGTGGATCCATCACTATCCCCTCACTAGAAACAACATGACCCAGTTAAGTGACAGCATTCAATCAAAACTCACACCTAGAGAACTTAGCATGCAAACATTGATCTTTAGGGTCGGCAACACAAGGCGAAGGTGATTGGCATAATCTACCTCACTTTTAGATTATACCAAAATATTGTCAATAAAGACAATCACAAATAAATCCAAAAACTGATGGAAAACCTAATTCATAAGATCCATAAGTGTTGTTAGATTGTTGGTCAAGCCAAAAGACATCAGCAAAAACTCTAAATGACCATATCGGGTTAGAAAAGTGGTCTTAAAAATATCTACTTCCCTAATCTTTAGTTGGTGGTACCTGGACCAAAGTTCGATCTTGGAGAAGAATTTAGCACTCTAAAGTTGGTCAAACAAATCATCTATCATTGGAAGAGGGTACTTATTCTTTACCATCACCTAATTTAATTATTGATAGTCAATACACATTTGAAAGAAACCATCCTTCTTACGCACGAACAAAACAGGTGCACCCATGGGGACACACTATGACGAATAAAACCCTTATTTAGAAGATCCTTTAACTGATCATTAAGATCCTTGAATTCAGCTGGAGCTATTCTATATAGAGGGATAGATATAGGATAAGTGTCTGGAATAATATCAATCCCAAAATCAATCTCCCTATCAGGATTAACACCAGGAAGATCATTAGGGAAGACTTCAGGAAATTCATTTACCACTGGAAAGGAGTGTAAGGAAGGACTCTCCGAGGTAGAATCTTTAAACCAAACCAAATAATAGAGACACCCCTTGGAAATTAATTTTTAGGCTCAAAGATATGATATGAAACTTTCCATAGGCACTAAGGAACTACTTTCCCATTCAATAACCGATTCAATAGGGAAATTCAAGATTACCTTACGGGCCCGACAATCTAAAGAAACAAAGCACAAATACAACCAATTCATCCTTAATTTAACATAAAAATCAACTATGTCTAACTCTATTAGATCTACCAGAGTTTCTCTATCACCAACAGACACCACATAACCCCTATAGACGCTTCTAGCAACCACAAAATCATCTACAAAGGTAGAAACAGAAAAGAGGTTCAAATGCACTAAAGATCAAATCTAAAATACACAGCCACAACTGGGTCACATAACATAGAGTGGACCCCGAATTAAGTAAATGGTATATATCACAGGAAAAGAGTTTCAACATACCAGTAACAATATTAAGGGATGCCTCGAACTCCTGACGAGTAGTGAGGGCATAGAGACGATTTCAAACAGTGTCGGAGCTAGAAGTAGAAGTAGCACCCTTTGGTGCAGAAGCTGATGCTGCAGGAAAAGAAATCTTGTTTTCCCCAGAAGCAACCATAGAAGGACAATCTCTCTGCATATGACCAATCTAAATATATTAAAAGCACTTGCTCCTCCTTTCATTACAAATACCACGATGCAGCTGACCTTAGCAACTATAAAGAGGATATGATAGAGCTAATTGAGCCCCACTAGTCTGAGACTGGGAACCCTGTACCCTGGGACCAACACTTTCCTGAAAATGGCGATCACCCGATGGCTTTAAATGAGAAGCAGTAGCTTTAGTGTAGGACCAGTGTTACCCTACTTCTTCTTTGATCGTTTTCCTCTATCTCTACCACTTTTCTGCTGACCTCCACCCTGAACTGAGTAGCGAAACTTCTTACTCTACCTTTCTTCAATTTTAGCCTACTTCTTCTTCTTTTCTCTAACTCACTACATATAAACCACAAGTCAAGAAATATCCATGTCTTTGTTTAAAAAAGGTAGCCTTGCTCTCCAAAATCAAATCTCGGGACAACCCAAAAGTGAACTTTCTCATCCTAACCCTCATGCTAGTCACCAACGCTGGAGCATACCGAGACAACTGGTGGAATTTCAAGGCATACTTTTTGACTGATATCTTGCCTTGCTTCAGGTTTACAAACTTCTTTGCTTTCACCTCCCTCAACTCCTGAGGAAAGAAGTAGTCTAGAAAAGTACTAAAGAAATCATCCTACAAAATGGACTCAGCATTGTCTCCCCTAGATTAGCCTAATTTCTCGTACCATTGATACGTCATATCTATCAATTAGTAAGAGACGAACTCCACGCCCTCCACATTAGTGTCACACATAAGATCTTTTCCATCACATCAATGAAATATTGAGGATCTTTCTTAACTTTAGAACCAATGAAAATAGAAAGACTCAATCTCATGAATTGTCCAACTCTAGTAGCCTTAAAGAATGGATCAATAGAAATAACCCGCTCACTTTGAGAGGACACCAACTAGGTAAGCAAGTGAATCGACTGGAAAAATTCAGCATTAGAAACACCAACTTTGGGTGCTTAGGGAGAGACAAGAGGAACTGGTGGATCTCCATCAGGGTAATCAGAAGAAGTGACCCTAGACCAGTTCTGAACTCCTAGAGTAGGACGACCTCCATCCATATTGTCCTCAAACTAAACCGAAGAGTTCCCACGGATATCAAATATTCTTAGAGGTATGATCTAAAAGATTAACAAATAAGAATTAGAGAGATTCAATTTCTTAGACTCTATAGCTCGAAATAAAATAACAAAAAGGGAAAACATTCCTAAATGCCTCGTAGCCCCTGCCTTATAAGTGTGGCTAACAATACACCTAAAAAAGAGACTCCACTTGATACGACTTTGATGGACACACAATGATACTAAACCTATCCTTTGATATCATCTTTGTCATTTATCCAAAGAAGGGCCTGTTCGTAACAGGTATCTCAAGTCCCATGTGGATCGAAGACCACCCCCTGCACCTAACCAAGTAAACATAAAATTCCAATGTTGGATGAATTTTAAACATATAATAAGATAGATAAAATAAAAATCATACATCTATGATCAACAACTAACCACCATTTAAAACATTCATCCAACACTAACTAAGTCTATAATAATTTGACAAAGCCTTCTAAACAAGAACCAAAACTGAATATCAATAAAGTGTCAGGATATGCCCCTGACTATAGCCAAAAACAAGTCTAAAATAGTTGAAAACGTAAGAGACCAAAACATAAAATATAGTATTTTGATGTGTGAAAGCTCACCACTTCAATGTCAACTCACAAATTGATCCTGAATACTAATCACTAAGTGGGAGAAGTAAAAATATGACCAGTTTCTATATCACGTGGGGATACAACATCTGAAGACGGTTAGCAATTGGAGCACTAGTATGTAACTCAGGTTATAGGATAACATAATGCCATGATTAATAGTTCAAATTCATTCAAGATTTGATCTACATCATTCAGTGCATATACATATATATATATATATCACATATCGGGATAGGGAACGAGAATTAACATGTATTTTAAAACCTTAGTTTGGATTGGGTATCTCAACCATCATAACTTACAAGGCACTCACAGGCTATATGGGCCAAGTTCTCCCCCAACTGGTAGGGCCCCAGTGCGTGTGGCTGTACGAACTAGAGGGTATACATATGCACTATGGAGGACTCAAACCTCTCTATATATTAAGGTGACACAAGGACCAAGTTATGTAATGACATATAGGGGACTCAAACCTCCCAATCATATTAATAATAGGGTAGCCAAACCACCCAGTCATATAGACCCCCTCATTGGCAAGTGCAATTTTTAGTGTTAGTCTCTCGGACCTCTACTTTTACAATTCAGCTACACAACCCTCTTTAAAGCCCAATTAAAAGCAATTATCACATAATACCATTTATTGAACCAATATATACATTTAGGTATACAGTGTTGGTATCATCATACCAACTATACTTGTAAGGTAACATCAATATGACAAAACAATTTCATTACTTTGGGAATTTACAACCTCTCTTGGTTCAATTATGCAATATCTTTTGAAAATACCAATCCATAAAGTTCAATTTCAACCTCATAATGCAATAGTTCAAGAATAGTTAAATTCCTATATTTCTCTTAACTATAACAATTTCACAATATGGGATTGGGGTCATAATCACATCAAAAGTCATAAGTTTGGGAAAATCACAATTTCCAAGTTTATTCACCATACGCATGCACCCATAAGTTTAAAACCATATTTGAAGCATTGGTAATGTATAATAAAACCATGGGAAAACAAAAAATTGATCATTCATGTCAAAACCCTCAATCATGTAAAAACCCTTACTTTTAATCACATAAATAACCATGTACTTTCATGCAATAGAGATACTAAGTTTAAGGGTAAAGTCATATGCTTGAAATATCAAGTTTTATGAAGATAATTTAACTCTAGAGCCCTTAGATGACCAACTTAATAAAACCCTAGATTGACTTGCTTGAGGGAATTTAGAGAGCCTTTTGGAGTTTTTGAGAAGTTACTTAGATTTGTTTTTTAGTACTAATGACACCCTAAAGGGCTTATAAGACATGGGTTTCAATTTGGAGAAAACAGGAAATATCCAGAATACCCTTAACTTAAAAGCTAAAAAAGTATTGTCATTGACTACGAGTCAGCCGTCCACTCGTAGCCACTCCTTACGACTCATCACCATGACTTATAACCAAGATAGAACCACTAAGTTACTATATACTATTGATCTTACAACTCAATGACATGACTCATAATGGGACCCTACAACTCGTAGGGTCCAGTCATAGTCAACACAGAACCTAAAATTAAGGTATACCCTTGACAGCCTACTATTATACCTAATGACTCATAACAAATTCTTATGGATCTTAGTGAGCATCTCATAATCAGAGAAAAATTTAGCCACAAACTTACTGATTTGGCTAGACTTATCCCAATGACCCATCAAGACACCCTACGACTCATAGGCTAAGTCGTAGTCAAGGCAGTGAGTGCAAAATTCTAGGAATTTTCAAGGACAAAAACCTGGGGTGTCACACTCTATCTGTGGTATGGATATATTGGTGGATTTAATAGAGTTGGATATGTTAGACTTTGATATTAATTTGGGATAGATTTGCTCCATTCATGTTATGCGCCTCTTGATTGTAGAACCCAAAGGGTCTATTTCAAATTCTCAAATAAATCAGTGATTGAGTGGGAAGAGAGTTCTCTAGTACCTAAAGATAAGGTCTATTTCTTATCTCAAAGCCCAAAAGTTAATTTCCAAGGGGTGTCTATACCATCTAGTTTGGGTTAAAGATTCTAGTTCTGAGGTTCTGCCTTTACAATTTGTCCCTATGGTTAACGAATTTCTTGAAGTATTTCTCGATGGTCTTCTTGGTATTCCCCCAGTAGGGAAATAGACTTTGGGATTGACCTTCTACCAGATACCCATCTTATCTTTATCTCTCCTTATAGAATAGCTCCAATAGAGTTGAAGGAACTTAAGGAGCAGTTGAAATATCTTCTTGATTAGGGTTTTATTCACCCTAGAATTTGTCCATGGAGTGATTCTGTGCTTTTTGTGTGTAAAAAGAATGGTTCCCTTTGAATACATATAGACTATCGGCAGTTGAATAAGGTGATTGTGAAGAATAAGTATCCTTTTCCTAGGATTAATGACCTATTTAACTAGGTACAGGGTGCTAGATGCTTTTCTAAGATTGATCTTCGATCGGGTTATCATCAGTTAAAGATTAGGGAGATGGATATCCCTAACACTTTTTTCCATATGTTGTAAGGTCATTATGAGTTTTTAGTCATATCGTTCAATTTGACTAATGCCCCAATGGTATTTATAGATCTTATGAACCGAGTATTCTATTATTTTCTGGACTTATTCTTCATTGTGTTTATTAACGACATCTTGGTATATTTTAAGAGTAAGGAGGATCATGTCAGTCACCTTTGTGTAGAGTTGTGGACTCTTAAGGGTTAGTGGTTGTATGCTAAATTTTTGAAGTATGAGTTCTGATTGAATGATGTGACCTTCTTTGGTCATGTTATTTTTAGTAAGGGGATCATGGTGGATCTGCAGAAGGTTGAAGTGGCTAAGAAGTGGCCTAAACCTACAACTCCACTCGATATTTAGAGCTTTTTAGGTTTAGCTGAGTATTATAGGAGGTCTTTAGAGGGATTCTCTTTTATCTCTACTCCATTGACTAAGTTAACTCAATAAAAGGTAAATTTTTTATGGTCCAATGCCTGTGAGAGTAGCTTTGAGAAGTTGAAGGATAAGTTAACTTCAGCTTCGATTTTGACCCTACTCGAGGGTACTGATGGCTTTGTTATTTATTATGATGTGTCCTATGTGAGACTGGGTTGTGTTTTGATACAGCATGGTAAGTTTGCGGCGTATGCTTCTAGGAAACTTAAGGTGCATGAGAAGAATAATCTGACTCATGACTTAGAATTATTAGCAGTGGTTTTTACTTTATAGAATTGGTGTCATTACTTGTATAGAGATCATGTTGATATATATTCTGATCATAAGACCCTGCAGTATGTGTTCACCTAGAAGGAGTTGAATCTTATGAAAAGGAGATTGCTTAAGTTGCTCAAGGATTGTGATATGAGTCTCTATTATAACATAGGTAAAGCTCATATGGTTGTTGATGCTCTCAGTAGTTTTTCCATGGGTATCTTATCTCATGTTGATGAGGAGAAGCAAGGTTTATTGAAGGATATTAACTATTTGGCTAATCTTGGAGTTCATTTTTTAGACTCTTAGGACGCAGGTATGATTGTGCAAGGGGTGATGAAGTAATTTATTGGTGTTGAGGTAAATAAAAAGTAGGTTTTGAATCCTCTCTTGATACAGATTAAGGATGATGTATGTCAGCAGAAAGCCATGGCTTTTGAGATTAATGGTGATTTATCCTGAGGTACCAAGGTAGATTATGCGTTGCCGATGTTGATGAGCTGCGAGAGAGGATCTTGGCTGAGGCTTATGAGTTGAGTTACACGATTTATCCTAGTTCAACAAAGATATACCATGATCTAAAACAGATCTATTAGTGGGATAACATGAAGAAGGATGTGGACAATTTTATGGCGAGGTGTACGGTTTGTTAGCAATTGAAGGTAGAGCACATGAGGCCTAGTGGTTTGTCTCAAAAGATTGACTCGCCTGTGTGAAAGTGGGAAATAATTAAGAAGGACTTCATTTTCGGTCTTCTGCAGTGTTGAAACCAATTCAATTCAATATGGGTCATTATAGATAGGATGACTAAGTTTGCTCATATCTTGCCCGTAAGGACTAATTATTTTACGAAGGATTATGCTAAGATTTTCATTCAGGATGCACCTGATTTTATTATATCTAATTGAGGTACGTAGTTCTCGTCTCACTTGTGGCAGTTATTTTAGAGAGGTTTGGGAGCTAAAGTAAACCTTAGCACAACTTTCCATCCTTAGACGGATGGAGTTGCGAAGAGGACCATTCAGACTTTAGAAGATATGCTAAAGGCTTGTTATGATTGACTTTAGTTGTAGAATGGTTGACCATTGTCCTTTCATCGAGTTCGCATATAATAACAGCCATCATTCTAGGATTTAGTTGGCTCCGTTTGAGGCTTTGTATGGTAGGCAATGTCGTTCTCCTATTGGGTGGTTTGAAGTTGGTCAGACTAAATTATTTGGTCCTAACTTAATTCATTAGGCCATAGAGAAGGTAAAGGTGATTAGAGATAGGCTTAAGACCACCCAAAGTTGTCAAAAGTCATATGCAGATATGAGGTATAGGGAATTGGATTTCGATTTTGGTGATTGGGTATTCTTGAAGGTGTCTCCCATGAGAAGGGTAATGAGATTTGGAAATAAAAGAAAGCTCAGTCCCTATTATGTTAGCCTGTACTTGATTTTGAAGAAAGTGGGCAATGTGGCTTATGAGTTGGAGTTCTCTTTGAGTTTGGTTTCTATCTATCTGGTGTTCTATGTTTTGATGTTGAAGAAGTGCCTAGGTGATTCTTCCTTGGTTTTCCCTTTGGAGTGTTGATGTTTTAGATTCCTTGTCCTATGAAGAAGTCCTGATAGATATTTTGGATAGGCAAGTCTATTGTTTGAGGACTGAGGGTGTGGCTTCAGCGAAGGTTCTATGGAGGAATTATAAGGTTGAAGAAGCTACTTAGGAAGCTGAAAAGGACATGAAGTCCAAATATCCATTCTTGTTCCCCGCCTTGGATAATCGTGCCTAAGATATGTGTTATTCTTAATATCTTTGTTTTCTGACTTTGTTAAATAAAAGTTTGGTTGTCTTTCTGTGTTCAATCATGCTAATGGATTCCTTGATGCATCATTCGGGGATATATGATCCTAAAGGGGGAGAATGTAACACCGCAATTTTTTGGCCTGAAAATTTCTTGGTTTTGAGCTTGCTGCCCAACCTACGGCTCATTTTACAAGTTGTAAGGTGTCATTATGGGTCGTAGTACCCAAATCATAGAATGACCAGTGTGTTACCCAATGTCTCTGACCTGAGTACGACTAGGACGTAATGAGTCATATGGACTCTTTATGAGTTGTAGTGTCCCTTCCGTAGCCAAACTAGCATAATGGTCCGTTGTTTCTGATATGTCTATGATTGAACCTCACGAGTCATAAGGTCTGAGCATGAATAGTAGGGTATAATTCATAGTCAGACTAGTATGGGTGCCTTATGCTACTATCCAGACTACAACTCATAGTGACGAGTCATAACGTGTCCTTACAAGTCGTAGGGTGACCCGTCGTCACTGGCGATAAATTTTTAACTTTTAATTAAGGGCACTTTGGATATTTCCATCTTTCCCCCACTTAGACCCACATCCATAAAACAACAAAAAGGGGTTATTTCTATTTTTTAACAAATAAAAACACACTATGTCCTCTCTCAAATTCCTCTAGTCAAGATCACCTAGGGTTTCAAGAGATTAGCAATTAGAGCTTTCAAGGGTTGATTTCTCTCCATAATTCTTGATATATCAAGCATATTACTCTTCCCCAAATCTTATTTTGTTAAAGCATGTATTTTAAATTGTTATTCAAGTGGTTTTGAATATTGGCTTTGGAATGTGGGCTAAGGGTTTTGAATGATTGTTTTCTTAAATGATAGTCCTATGATTTATATGTAATTTTTCATGCTTTAGTGATGGTTTTGAACGTGTGGGGTGCATGGGCATGGTGAATAAACTAGAGGGTCATGGATTCCCCCAATTATATGGATTTTGATAAATAAATTGGTGATAACCTCAACCTAATCTTTTGAAACTTGCTTTGAATATGAAAATATACGCATTGAAAATACCTTTGGAACTATTGCATAGTATAAAAGGCTAAGGAACCAAATGTTATTTAATTAACAAAGGGGGTCGTGGCATTCCCCCACACTGATTTAATGAATAAAGGGGGTCGTGACATTCCCCACACCGATTTAATGAACAAAGGGGGTCAAGGCATTCCCCCAAGTTAATGGAATAATTATAAGCTTCCAAGTGTAAGGGTATGACGATACCTATAGTGTGCCTTAGTGGTTAATTCCTAGGTTAAATAGATGAGTTATGTGAAAAAATTTTAACTGGGCTTCATGGGGTTTATGTTGCTAGGCTGTGAAGGTAGAGGTCCCGATGGATAGATACTGGAAACTTGCATTTACCGGTGTGAAGGTTGGTCTTGATGATCGCGTACATGGTTCACACATTGATATTTTTTGTATCCTGGATTGATGTGGGGTCATGTCATTCCCTGGTCTTTCATGATACCTCTGGTTTATGCGGCTAACATATAGTGGGGTCATTTCAGCAGGGGAAGCTGAACCCATATAGCGCGTGGGTGCCATTTTATGATGGTTAAGCTATATAATTCAGGCTAATGTTTTACCTGCATACTAAGTCCTGTTTCCCTATCCCAGCATGTTTTATATATCTATATGATTATGTGTATTGGCTTTGAATGATTTTGGATTGTTTCTTATGGCATTACTTTATCCCCTCCCTAAGGTACATGCTAACGCTCAACCCCCTAACTGTCTTCGGATGTTGTATACCACACAATGCAGGAACCAAAGACACTTTTATTTCTTCTATGCAGTGATAGGATTTCTGGGTTATCATCACTCAACTTTGAAGTGGTGAGTTTCCATTCTCCGAAAGGGATTTCATTTTAAAGTCTTATTTAATTTATGTCTTAGACTATTTCTATTAGACTCTTTTCATTTTCATCAGGGACATATCCCGATTTAGGTCGGTTTTTATGTGTTTAGAGGTTTGTAGATTATTGTGGATGTAACGCCCCGAGATCCCATCCCGAGATGTCATACGGTGCTTATGGACCCAAAGGACCACAAGCTAATCCTTTATTGATATCTGTACCTATACACTGCATAATATCTGAAAAAATGCAAAAACTAGCCATAAGGTTCAATACATCTGCACATACTCAAAACTGAAAACTGAATACTAATACATCAACATCCATCTGAAAAGACTCTAAACTGTCTGAACTGTGGAGTTGATGGGATATGTCCCTAAGTAACTCCGTCAACTGAAAATATAACCAAAATCTGATGCAATAATAGTAAACTGAGATTCATCCTCAAAAGAAGAGAACCCACTGCTTCTGCTGCTGACTGGGACTAAACTGATGGGGATACTCTGGATCCTGTGCCTCTGAACCTACGGTGTCAAATAAAACACCATAGCATAAATGCGTCAGTATAAAAATGTACCGAGTATGTAGACGAGCTAAGGCTAAATGCAAGGCCTTATGCATGAACATAACTTAACTGAATAATATGCAAGAGCTGGATTAGCATACATAAATAATCTGTAATTACTGAACATACTGAGCATACTGTCACTGAGCATACTCGGGATAACTCTGGTAACTGATACTGAATATACTGAAATTCTGAAATTTTTAGACATACTGAGACTACGAGTATCTGAAGCTTCTGAAACTGATAGTAACCCTAGCTAATAGGTTATCTTCGAATCTACTAATAATAAGAATGATTGACTAAAACTGAGATCAACCCTATCTAACAGGTAGTCTCTGAATCTATGGATAATAATACTCCTTGATAACTGATTTTGAGATCTAATAACTGATTTTGAGATCGCCTATCTAGCAGCGGATCTTCAAATTTGTAGATAATCATACTTGATGGCCTGTATCTAACAGCCTTGCATTCCGTACACTGAACTGAGCTCTTTCTTGAAGTCTGAGACTGATTCTGAAACTGAGACTATGGGAAGTAGTCTTCTAACCGACATGCCCCACCTAGCTAATTCAGGGTCCAACCTATGCCCCAGTTGGAAGGGTGTCAGTACCGCGCCACTGGTAAAGACAACTTTATTTGACCCTCATTTATTAGTTGCTCAAACGAGAATGGTGGATCCCTCATCTAATAGGTCAATCCACCTGATCTACCCTCAACTAGCAGGTAAGATGTCTCAACCTACGCTAGCTACGTAGTTCGGAAGCGCAACGATTGCTTCTAAGAATCACACCCTCTACTAGTAGGTGAGTTCCTATCCTCGAGTTCACTCGGTGCTGAATCTTACTCCCAGCTGAAAGACACTAATCTGATTCTTAACTAAACTTAGACTGAGCTGAATCTGATACTGATTATGTTTCTCAAGAGATCTAACTGAGTTACGCTGAGATTACTTAGTTTCGTATCTGACAGAAAAAGGTATCAAATCATGGTATCTGACTGACGATACAGAGCTTGAATATATTACTTAAATCACTTCTGAGATTAGAATTGAATCATTTGAATACTATTAGATCTGAGCTAATCTACATGACTGAGGCTAGATTACTAGCGATACAGTGATTACAGAGATTTCTGAGATTACAGAGTTTTCTTATGTTCTATACTTGTATGAGGATACAGAGTTCTGTAGTTCACTAAGTTCTGAGAATCGTGGCTCGATTGGAATTATAGTGAAACTAAAACTGGATCTAGACAAAAGCTCTATTGTCGGGTATAAATATCCCCAGGACTCGATAATATAAAAGTGAAACATAATCATGCTTGCATCATTACAATCATCCATTCATCATCACAATCATTCATTCATCAACACAAGCATTCAAGCATTTCTCCAAGTAATTAGGAGTCATAACATCCTTTCCCCCTCACAAATCCTTAAGGCATCGTATCAAGCATTTAAGAAACATATGCCTTTATTCATCAGCACAATCACCAAAGGGTCGCTTTAAGCATCTCGGAATAATAATCATATAATAACATAGAGAAAATATGCTATTAGATCATACTCCATTCAACAAGGTTTTTACCTAAACTATTTCATACCTATGTCAGTCTTGACATATGTTTGGGTATCACATGGCTTAGAGAAACTTCATACTATCATGTCATAACTTACTTGCTAACCACTTGGCATGTATTAAAAACTTATAATATGTCAAAGGGCATATAATTGGGGAATTTACTACTATTAATTGGGGAATTTACTACTATCACATCTTCACTTGTTCACTAAGGTCCTTCAACAAACACTAGACATGCATAGGTTCACACTTATTTGGGGATTTCACACTATCATGATACATTTCATTAACTAGGGCATTTTGTGACACTCATAGTTCTCAAAGTCTTATACATGGAGGGGAGTGCATATAACAACATGCCATACGTCCATCGACCTAGCTTCACAAACATTTCAATAACAACCATAACCCATAACAATATCTTAGAAGTCATTATTTTGATAAGGGTGTAGCATGCATTTGTCATTAGATCACAATTTAACTACAATGCTTGATTTCTAGTCTCTTAGATATTTTATCGAACACCTCATATGCACAACTTAGGCATAAGTATAATAACCCAACTACTCATCATGAACAACCAAATTTATATGTTTCCAACTCATATATTATCATAGATTCATACAAACCACAAAGATATCCCATCTTGGAGATCATTCAACATCAACAACAAGTACATAATCCATTTACCACACAAATACCATATACTAAGGCCAAGACTTGATTCTTGTAGACAAACATGAATCACAACTCACAAGAATCATTAAAAATTCATAAACATAAATCTTGGTGATTTAGAAAAGGTTACTTGAACTTCTTGGATGAAAAGGACCCAAGAATCAATATCTAAATACCTTGGATAAACTTCTTTCTCGAAGGTTCTTGGAGAGATTCTTGATTTCTTGACTTCTCTTGATTTTTCTTGATTTTTTTTGAAGAAGAAAAAGGGTTTTAATCTTGGAAATAAACCCTAATTTGATAATTTTGATGAAAGAGAAGTTTGAGCTTTGATTTGGGGTTATAGGGTATTAAATAGGGTGAAAAATGACTCAAAAATCCCTTTAAAACGGTGCTTCAGCGTTGTCTCAGACAATTCTGACGGTCAGAGTGATGGACCGTCACTCTAGTGACTAACCATCACTTTTGGTCCATAAAAGGGCCTTACTGCTTCAGTTTTGATGGCTAAAGTGATGGGCCGTCACTGACTTGACGGTCCATCAGTTTGTCCGTCACTCTTGGACAGCTCGAATAGCTCTCAGTAAAACGGTCATAACTTCTTACTCCGATATTGGATTTTGGAAAAATTGGTATAGTTGGAAAATTCAATTATCTATCTTTTGGTAGGTCATGATACCAAAAATTCTTTGTATAATCGGAGATATGATTGTTTGAAGTTGACTATGGCAATGTCCTTCTCAAGAATTCAATCAGTAAGGGATGTTTTGATTCGTCTAATAGCTAGGACGTATTTAAGGCCTTAATACATATCAAACTTGATCATAAAACTACCAAATCACTAAGATTTATTAAACATGAGCTTGAATCATGGTTCTACTATCTGTTGGAATTCTCGTGGTATTACAATATCTCCCTCTTGAGAACATTCATCCTCGAATGTCGCTTGATAGACTAAGAATATGGATCAACAGAACTTACTCAAGATATGGAAACATCTCAAGACATGACTACACAACTGGAAGACTGACATACTGAGTTCTCACACTGGGCATGCATAGCTGATGCATGGAATACTCAACTGAATCTAATCATAGCTGAATTCTCCCAACACATATGCATATCTGATGCATGGATGTCCAGCTAAGCTGATTTTTGAAAGCACGACTTGACAATGCAATAACAACTGATGGTAAATTCATAAATAAAATCTGAACATATATCTAGATGAATCTAATGACATGTAACATCATAATACCATGGGGTATCTCCCCCTTGGGACTCTATGTCCCTCTAAACACACTTCACTGAAATACTGGGGCGGTGCGTGGGGAACCTACAGACTAGGTCGTAATTGACTGAATGAGATCTAAAACTCATGCATGACTCATGCTAACATACAAGCTCCAAATGAAAGCAAGGGATCTAATAATGCATATCACAAAGATGAAGGGCTTATAACCTACCCGGGTCTATGTCAGGGAAATATTCATGATCTTGGTGAGTCTGAAGTGCATAAAATTTGTTATGAGTTGGAGAACGACTATCCTGACTTCGGGACCCTAACTTAGGATAGTCTCAAACTTTGTGACCTGGCTCGCCACATTCAAAACACACATCACTACCAACTCTACATACACCCTTATGATTCTTACCACATTCTTCGCACAGCGGGTAGGTAAGACCCCTACTCTCACTACTCTGAATTTTGGAGCATCGTGCACTACCTGAGAATAGAGCTGGGACTGAAAACTTCTGACTGTGGTGAGAACGCTTACCACTCCGTGACCCCACTTGGGAGAAATTATGACTATTTATTCTGGCTCTCTTACTTACTCTCTCTCTTTCTTTTATTTTATTTGCCTCAATTTATTGCGCATACATCATTAGCCTAGAAAGATCCATGTCTCTATTGAGCATAGCAACTCTACACTCTTTCAACACATCACTCGATACCCCAGTCAAAAACATACTCATACTCGTTCTAGGGTTAGCTATCAAGTCGGGAACATACTTAGATAATTGGTTGAACTTAAGACAATACTCTTTCATAGTCATAGAACCTTGCCTTAGGTTCATAAACTCTTCTACCTTAGCCTCTCTCATCTCTAGCGGGAAAAATCTATCTAGAAAGGCACTCTAAAACTCTGACCAAGTCACAGGAGCTGCATTCTCCCCTCTACTCTTCTCCCACATCACTACCCAATCATGAGCAACATCTTTCAACCTATAAGATGCTAATTCCACACTCTCCTCCTTAAAAACATGCATAACCTGGGTAATCTTCTTCACCTCTTCTAAATAATACCACAGGTCCTCACCTACTACTGACCCAAAGAATTCTGGCAGGTTCATTTTCATAAAATTTCTAACCCTGGCTGTGGCGAAATTCCCATCATGCTGAGGTGGGGATACAGCCTGACGATTACTCTGAACATCAATCACAGCTTGGGCTAGCGCCTGGAAAGCTACCCGAAATTCTGTATGTGACACACTCTCATTCTCAAGATCTACTGGCTATGGGGGCTGGTCATCCACCCCATGCATAAACTCTCTGCGAGGAGGCATACTCTGTAATCAAAAGAAAGAAGTGGATTAGACAGAGAATCAACTTAAGATCATGCTTAATCGCATGACATGATCACTGAAAAAAGGGAAAACTGCATCCTAAGAACATATATGTGGCGCGCTACACACCCATGCGTAAGACTCTACTAGATGCAGCTTTTCAGACTCCCTAGGATACTGTTGACCTTAGGCTCTGATACCAAGTTTGTAATATCCCGAGATCCCATCCCGAGATGTCACACGGTGCTTATGGACCCGAAGGACCACAAGCTAACCCTTTACTGATATCTGTACCTGTACACTGCATAATACCTAAAATAAATACAAAAATTGGCCATAAGGTTCAATACATCTGCACATACTCAAAATTGAAAACTGAATACTAATACATCAACATCCATCTAAAAAGCCTCTAAATTTTCTTAACTGTGGAGTTGATGGGACATGTCCCCAACTAACTCCGTCAACTGAAAATATAAACAAAATCTGATGTAATAATAGTAAATTGAGATTCATCCTCGAAAGAAGAGGACTCACTGCTATTGCTGCTGACTGGGAATAAACTGATGGGGATACTTTGGATCCAGTGCCTCTGAACCTATGGTGTCAAATAAAACACCATAACGCAAATGCGTCAGTACAAAAATGTACCGAGTATGTTGACAAGGTAAGGCTAAATGCAAGGACTTATGCATGAACATAACTTAATTCAATAATATGCAAGAGCTGGATTAGCATACATAAAGAATCTGTAATTACTGAACATACCCGCATACTATCACTGAGCATACTCGAGATAACTCTGGTAACTGATACTGAATATACTAAAAATCTAAAATTTCTGGACATACTGAGACTACGAGTATCTGAAGCTTTAAAAACTAATAGCAACCCTAGCTAACAGGTTGTCTCCGAATCTGCTAATAATAAGAATAATTGACTGAAATTAAGATCAACCCTATCTAGTAGGTAGTCTCTAAATCTGTAGATAATAATACTACTTGATAACTGATTTTGAGATTTGATAACTGATTTTGAGATTAGCATATCTATCAGCGGATCTTCAATTTGTAGATAATCATACTTGATGGCCTGTATCTAACAGCCTTGCATTCTGTATACTGAACTGAGCTCTTTCTTGAAGTCTGAGACTAATTCTAAAACTGAGACTATGGAAAGTAGTCTTCTAACTAACATGCCCTGCCTAGCTAAGTCGGGGTCCAACCTGTGCCCCAGTTGGAAAGGTGTCAGTACCGCGCCACTGGTAAAGACAACTTTATTTGACCCTCATCTATCAGGTACTTAAACGAGAATGATGGAGCCCTCATCTAATAGGTCAAGCCACCTCAACTAACAGGTATGATGTCTCAACTTACGCTGGCTACGTAGTTCGGAAGCGCAAGGATTGCTTCTAAGAATCACACTCTCTACTAGTAGGTAAGTTCCCATCCTTGAGCTCACTCGATGCTAAATCCTACTCCCAACTGAAAGACACTAATCTAACTCTTAACTGAACTTAGACAGAGCTAAATCTGATACTGATCATATTTCTCAAGAGATCTGACTGAGTTACATTGAGATTACTTAGTTCCGTATCTGACGGAAAAAGGTATCGAATCATGGTATCTGACTGATGATACAGAGCTTAAATAGATTACTCAAATCACTTCTGAGATTAGAATTGAATCATTTGAATACTATTAGATCTGAGCTAATTTACGGGACTGAGGCTAGATTACTACTAATACAGTTATTATAGAGATTTCTGAGATTATAGAGTTTTCTTGTGTTCTGCACTTGTCTGAGGATACAGAGTTCTGTAGTTCACTGAGTTCTGAGAATCGTGGCTCGATTGAAATTATCGCAAAACTGACACCAGCTCTAGACAACTGCTCTATTGTCGGGTATAAATGCCCCCAGGACTTGATAACATAAAAGTGAAACATAATCATGCTTGCATCATTACGATCATCTATTCATCATCACAATCATTCATTCATCAACACAAGCATTCAAGCATTTCTCCAAGTAATTAGGAGTCGTAACATCCTTTCCCCCTCAAAAATCCTTAAGGCATCGCATCAAGCATTTAAGAAACATAGGCCTCTATTCATCATCACAATCACCAAAAGAGTCGCTTTAAGCATCTCGGAATAATAATCATACAATAACATAGGGAAAACATTCTATTAGATTGTACTCAATTCAACAAGGTTTTTACCTAAACTATTTCATACCTATATCAGTCTTGACATATGTTTGGGTATCACTTGGCTTAGGAAAACTTCATACTATCATGTCATAACTTACTTGCTAACCACTTGGCATGTATTAAAAACTTAGCATATGTCAAAGGGCACATAATTGGGGAATTTACTACTATCACATCTCCACTTGTTCACTAAGGTCCTTTAATAAACACTAGACATGCATAGGTTCACACTTATTTAGGGATTTCACACTATCATGGTACAATTCATTAACTAGGGCATTTTGTGACAATCATAGTTCTCGAAGTCTTATACATGGAGGGGAGTGCATATAACAACATTCTTTACGTCTATCGACGTAGCTTCACAAACATTTCATCAACAACCATAACACATAACAATATCTTATAAGTCATTATTTTGATAAGGGTGTAGCATGCATTTGTCATTAGATCACAATTTAACTACAATGCTTGATTTCTAGTCTCTTAGACATTTTATCGAACACCTCACATGCACAACTTAGGCATAAGTATAATAACCCAACTACTCAACATGAACAATCAAATTTACATGTTTTCAACTCATATATTATCATAAATTAATACAAACCACATAAATATCCCATCTTGGAGATCATTCAACATCAACAACAAGTACATAATCCATTTACCAAACAAATACCACATTCTAAGGTCAAGACTTGATTCTTGTAGACAAACATAAATCACAACTTATAAGAATCATTAAAAATTCATAAACATAAATTTTAGAGATTTAGAAAAGGGTACTTGAGATTCTTGGATGAAAGGGACCCAAGAATCAAAATCTACATACCTTGGGGAAACTTCTTTCTTGAAGGTTCTTAGAGATATTCTTGATTTCTTGATATCTCTTGATTTTTCTTGAAGAAGAAATAAGTTTTTTGATCTTGGAAATAATCCCTAATTTGATATTTTGGATGAAGGAGAAGTTATGAGCTTTGATTTGGGGTGATTGGGTATTAAATAGGGTGAAAAATGACCCAAAAATCCCTTTAAAACGGTGCTTCAGCGTTATCTCGGACAATTCTGATGGTCAAAGTGATGGACCATCACTCTGGTGACTAACCGTCACTCCCACCGTCACTTTTGGTCCAGAAAAGGACCTTAATGCTTCAGTTTTGATGGCCAAAGTGATGGGCCATCACTGACTTGACGGTCCGCCAGTTTGTCCATCACTCTTGAACAGCTCGGATAGCTCTCAGTAAAACAACCATAACTTCTTACTCCGATATCAGATTTTAGTAAAATTGATATTTTTAGAAATCTAATTCAATTATTTATCTGTTGTTAGGTCATAAGATCAAAAATTATTTGTATAATGGGAGATATGCTCGTTTGAAGTTGACTATGGCAATGTCCTTCTCAAGAATTCAATCGGTAAGGGATGTTTTGATTCGTCTAATAGCTAGGACGTATTTAAGGCCTTAATACACATCAAACTTGATCATAAAACTACCAACTCACTAAGATTTATTTAACATGATCTTGAATCATGGTTTAACTATGGGTTTGGATTCTCGGGGTATTACATTGGATTGGGATAGTTGTTGAAATTCTTAGATTCTTATCTGAGTTAGTTGAGTAGCCTATCTTATTATATGTTCGGAACTCAGCTTATCTTCTTATATGTTTGGAATTCATCCACTGCTAGTTTTATTGTGTTCTGTTTGACTAGGCAAAGGGAGTGATCTCTGATCCTCGACAGACTTGGGATACCCATCATGTTCAGGCCCTGGTTGGGGTTGTGACAAGGATGGAGCGAGCTACACAGTTCAGGCTAATGGTTTGAACTCTCATGTTCATAACCCATGTCTCTATCCCTATGAATGTTGTGCATATGGTTTTGACTGGTTTTGGTAAATAATAGTATTTTATTCCTTTTTATGAGTTACATGTCAGTGCTCGCTCCACTTATCGCCCCTAGAAATCACATCTTTCAGATGGCCTGGTCATTTCACTTGTTTTCTTTATTTCTTAGTATCTCTTTTTGGTCATAGTCGGAGGCATATCCCGACTTAGTTTGGTATTCTGGTTCTAGAGGCTTCTTATGATAAGTGTTAGGATGACTAGTCATTTTGTTTTTACTCTTAGCTTTCATTTGATTCATTTATATCTATTACTATTTTTGATTGGCTTCCGCTATATTCATTTATTGTCCTCTTGAGGTTAGGCTAAGGGGATGGTCTCCGGCTTATGGTGGGCTTAAGATACCCATCACGATTAGGCGCCCTGCTTTCGATCATGACAACTCTAACTTTTAAAATTACAATTCATAGCCTCTCTTTTTTTTTTTTTACTTTTTTTACCTTTTTCTATCTCTGGCCTCAACTTCTCTTTCTTCTTTTTCTTTCTTTTTTTGTTTTCTGTTTTTTACCTTTTTAATTTCCTTTTTTTGTTTTGTTTTGTTTTTGTTTCTCATTTTTTCCTCTCTTTTTTTTTGTGCTATTTATTTTATATTTTTTTGTATTTTTGAAAAATATGGCTACATTGAATACAAGTCATTGATGACAATGGATACATCATAATCACCCATTGAGTTTTATTCACCATCATTTTTTTCTTTTATCATTTTTTAACTTTTTAATTTTTTTTCTATTTTTATTTTTTTATTCTTTCTTTTCATTTTTTGTCTTCTACCTCTATCTTCTATTTCTCTTTCTTCGGTGTTTTCCTCTTCCTTTCCATTTTTTTTTTGTTTTTTTTTCTTTTTCAGTTTTTTGTATTTTTTTCTTCTCATTTTTTTTATTTTTCGTGTTTTTCCCTTTTTTTCTTTTTTTTTCTTCCAATTTTTTTCTTTTTTTCTCTCTTTTATCCGTAACTTCTATTTCTCTTTCTTCTTTCTTGGTTTTTTTATTTTTATTTTCTTTTTTGTAGTTTTTTATTTCTCTTTGTTTGTTTTGTTTTATATTTTGTATATTTTTGGAAATTATGGCTATGTCGAGTACAAGTTAAGGATGATAATGAAATACCACAATCACTTATTGTAGTTGTATTCACACCGTCACTTATATTTTTGTATTCATTGATATAACTGTATTTGTATTTTATAGTTCGTGCTTGTATTTGTATTTGTGCTTTACAGTTCGCATTTGTATTTTATTTTATAGTTCACACTTGTATTTGTACTAGTTTATACAAACGTGTGTTGCACGTTATCAATTATATTGATTAAGAATATGTGTTTGAAGGGAATCTTCTCTTCTCTCAGGTATAGAGGGAAACTCCTAGTTAAGTCTCTCAGATACTTGGATTGATGCATATCGATAAGAGGAAATTTTGAAATTCATGTCATGTATGTGGATCGCAACAACTTTTATCGATGTGAATCAACAAATCACGGGAAAATTAGATCAAATAGATCTTCGTTCCTATCGTATTACTTCTAATTTTTTGTTCATAAACCTTAAAAAGGTTCTAAATTTAAAATTGTAGTCTTTTAAATATACAAAGAACCAGCATTCTTTTCTTATTTGGAAGCCTCCTTATTTGAGTGGACAATTTAATAGAGACTCAATATAATCTTACTCCTTATTCGTTTTGTTAGGCAATTGTGATCTTTAGACTCTTGTCAATACTTTCAGGCCTATTTGTTATTTTTGTCAATAATATATTTAAATCTTCTTAGTATCTAAACAAATTAAAAATATCTAGAGCTACTAAATAGCGATATTATAAAGTCATTGATTTTAGTGTCATTGATTTTATAACTTCAAAAAATTAAAAAATGGACAAAAACTTAAAACTTAAGTGATTGAAAATTCTGAATGAATGCTCATATGTCTAGTTGATCACTTATAAAATGGTCACTAAGCTTGTAGTTATTATCTTAAAAAGTCACTTATTAGCTGAGTGTCATCTGAAGAGTAAAGCCCTCGTATGCCTTACTAAACCAAAACATTTATCAAAGATTACGCCAATAAATAAATTGCAACTAAAACACAATCACCTTGTTAGAAAAAATAATTAGATAACACAATTACATTGTTAAAAAGAAAATAAATTAAATAAATTAGCTCAATCATACATAGACATATGTGATATTATTGCACAAAGAACATAGTGTGACGATTGATAAGACTTGAGGTTGAGAACATCAAATTATTCTAGCAAAAACAAATGACATCCAATAACAATTAGGTATTGTTAAAGCTCTTTAACCGAAGAGATTTTATTTAAAAAGACATAAAATCACAACACAATTAGAATTAACTTGAAATTAAGTATTGTTTCTGATTAGCAGGTAGATTTATTAAATATCTAACACGACCTGAACTAGGGCATTGTCGTATAGGCGTCCTAAGTCCGATCAAGACTAAAGACTACCTCTGTTATCCAACCCAACCTCCAGTCGCCTGCCCTGAGTTTGCTGAATTTCAAACATGTAACAAGATAGCATAGTCTGATAGGGACTGACTTTGGGATAAGTCTATTCTAGACCGACCCAACCAAGTAATTTCGTCGGCCAAATCGTGTCGACCAAACCAACCGAGCCAAACCAATGCCAAATTAAGGGTCATAAACCAGGCCATATCCAAATAGGTTCTAAGACATAATATAACTAATCCCAAAATTAAATATGATGGAACAACCCAACAATCTTGTCAACCAGTGTCAACCCCAATACCCATATAAATACTAAGGCCGACCCCAATACCGATCCCGCTCATACCAACCTATAGTAATTCCACAAAGCCTCTAACCAAAAGAGTATTAGAATCCAGTTAGGGCATGCCCCAACCATAGCCAAAACCAAAATACAAAAGTAATCCCAAGTATGAAATAACAACCATAAAATGGAGCCTTCCGAAAAGATGAAAGCTCACCACTTAAATCCAATGGTTGACCCGAGTATCTGAATGCTAAGTAGGAAGAGTAGAACGGCCGGTTCCTGCATAGCATGGGTATACAACCACCTGAAAATGGGCTAGCAGGTGAATGCTAGCATGAACTCAGGATAAGGATAAAATAATGTCATTTATAAAATCAAGTAAAACCATCCTTAATGTATACAACCATACATATATATAACTATGCAGGTATAAGAAACTGTGTTTAGCATGCATTTGTAATCATTAACCTGGTAATGGGAAGCTTAATCATCATAAAACCACCCACAGGCTATATGGGTCTAGTGTAACCCCTGAATGGACCTCGATACGTATAGCCGCATGAATCAGAGATAACATAAGATTAGGGGATTCCCGTGTACCCATCGCTCTATATGATACATATATACATGTGTTAAGGGATTCCCATGTACCTCTAAAATATATGGACACCAACGACATTTCAAATGTCGGCAAACATGAGTTTCCAGTGTGTCCTTTGGAATCACACCTTCACGATTAGCTATCACACCCTCGCCATTATTGCCAATTAAAACCATTACCAAATAACCAAACCATTGACCATTTATTAACCAAGGCTATTAGATAGTGGTATCGTCATACTGACTATAACTTGCAAGTATTGTCCTTAGCCAAACTTTTTAGAAATTAAGGGATTCCCATGTACCCATAGATCATATTATCCTATTTACTTAGGGGATTCACTTGTACCCCATAAGTAGCTTTATTAATCCAAACCATTCCAAAACCATTTAAGCCATTTAGGGTTCTATTACCAAGTTTAAACCGTGCATAAGTTCCATTGAAAATCCAATAATATAGTGAAAACAGTGATTTAGGCATTTTATCAAACACATGGGGGCATAGTATTTCCAAAACCAATTCCAATTATCAATAACCATTCCCATGCAATACAATTATTTGAAACCACAATTAAAGCATATAAAAGCATAATTAAAGCATAAGGAAACCATACCAAAGCATTTTAAGTAAAACCCCCAAATCATATTTGAAAACTCAAACCATACAATATTCAAAACCATGCAAATATTGTATAAAACCACGTATTTAGTTGAAACTAACAATGAAGGAAGAGAACATGCCTTAAACCAAGATGATGATGGAGAGAAATCACCAAGACCATCCCCAAACCAATCCTTGAGATGAAAACCTAGATTTCCTTGCCCAAGAACTCTAGAGAGGATTTAAGAGTGTTTTCTAAGTGTTAAAAGAATAGAATAATAGGGAAAATAACCTCCCAAGTGCAATATAAGTCATGGAATCTTAATAGGATAAGTGGAAAAATATCCAGATTGCCCTCACTTAAACTGCATTAAATTCCTATCGTAGGGAACGACTGACCCTTACGAGTGGTACCCAACCTGGATGAGTGGCACCCGTCTCTCGTACCCTAGGCCTTCCACCTTGGACCTAACACTGGCTAAGGTACGACATACCCAAAACCAAGTCGTATTCAAGTGTACGACTGTTACCCATAAATCATACCCCTAGAAGAATAAAATCCCAAGAGGATTGAACACTGTTCCTCATACGAGTCCATGGTACGACTCGTACCATGACTTACAATTCATAGTGAGCCACTCATACTCATATCCAACCTAAGTTATTAAGTCTAAGGTTAAGTGAATGAACCAAATGACACGTATCCACCAATACAACTCGTACCCCATAGTCGTATCCATTCCAGTAACTAAAATCCATCCCACCAACCAACACTGCTCAGCATACGACTAGACCATACCAACCGTACCCCAGTGTGCGACTCATACCACATAGTCGTATCATGACCAGAAGTCAGAAATCCAAGAAATTTTCTAAGGGTCAAAACCCAAGGTTTTATGATCTCCCCCATTAGGAACATTCATCCCCAAATGACAGACAAGGTTGGGTAACCACATGAACGAGTCATTTGCATTATTAAATATATTTCCAATCTTAGCAAAGTTCGAAAATAATGAGGCAAAGATATTTATCTTTCCTTTAACAAACTCATAAAATATATGTTGAAGACACATACCTTCCGCATGAATCCTAAAAGCAAAAAACAGATATGGATACTTGGACTTTATGTTCTTCTCTACTTCTCATGTAGCTTCTTCCACCTTATGGTTCCTCCATAAAACCTTCACCTAAGACATATCCTTGGTTGGCAGCCAATGAACCTGCTTATCCAATATCTAAATTGAGACCTCTTCATAAGACAGAATTCGAGATACCCAACCCCTCCAAAGGAACAATCAAAGAAGGATCACCAATGCACTTCCTCAACATGGAAATATGAAAGACCGGATGAACCAAGATCAAACTCCAGTTGATAAGCAACATTCCCAACTCTTCTCAGAACCACATAAGCACCAACGAATTAGGGACTGAGCTTCCCCTTCTTACCCAACCGCATTACTCTCTTCGTGGGAGATACCTTAAGAAACACCTTATCCCCAACCTCAAACTCTAAGTCTCTATGCCTTACATTCATATAGAACTTTTGGCGACTTTGGGCAGCCTTAAGCCTATCCCAAATCACCTTTACCTTCTTCATAGCCTGATAGACGAAATTCGAACCAAATGTATCCGTTTCACAAAGCTCAAACCACCCAATAGGAGACCAATAACTCCTACCATATAGTGCCTAAAAAGTGGCCATACCAATATTAGAATGATAGCTATTGTTGTAAAAAAACTCTAGAAAAGGTAGATGCTCAGCCCAATTGCTACCATAATCAATCACACATACCAGAAGCATATCCTCTAACGTCTGAATAGTCCTTTCTGCTTGCCCATCCATCTGTGGATGAAAAGTAGTACTCAGACTAAACTTCATACCCAACTCTTTTGAAAATACCGCTAGAAATAAGATGAAAATTGCATACCAAGATCAGAGATAATCAAAATAGGAACCCCATGCAGCTTCACAATCTCTTAAAGATACAACTTCGCATAGTCATCCGCCGAAAAGGTAGTACTCACTAGCAAGAAGTGAGTAGACTTTGTCATCCTATCTACGAATAACCCATACCAATTAAATTAGTTTCGAGACCGAGAAAGATCAACAAAAAAAGTCATATTGATCACCTCTCATTTCTATTTGGGCAACTCAATTTCTATATATAATCCACCAGGCCTCATGTGCTCAACCTTAACCTATTGACAAAACATGCACTTGGCCACAAAATCAGCCATATCCCTTTTCATACTATTTCACCAATAGATCTCCTTGAGATCATGACATATCTTAGTAGAATCGGGATGTACAACGTAGCACGATTCATGTACCTCAGCCAAAATACTTTGTCGCAACCCATCGACATCCAGAACAGACAACCTCCCTTGGTACTATAAAGTACCATCACCACTGATCTCAAACACCATTACCTTTTGCCCACCAACATCACTCTTAATTTTCAACAAGATAGGATCTAGCACTTGCTTCTCCTTGATCTCTGCACCAAGAGACGATCGAACCACTTCCTATACCATTACACCATCATTCTTGGAGTCCAAGAGAAGAAATCTAAGATTAGCTAAGATATAAATATCCTTCACCAATTCTCGCTTTCCTATTCTACACATAAGCCAAACTCCTTTTGGACAACCTGCTAAGAGCATCAACAATCACGTTAGCTTTACCTGGGTAATAGTAAAGGCTTATATCATAGTCTTTGAGAAGCTCCAACTATCTCCTCTAACTGAGATTAAGCTCCTTCTAGGTGAACACATATTGTAGACTCTTTTGATCAAAAAATATATCCACGTGTACAGCATAATAATAATGCCGCCATATTTTCAAAGTAAGGACCACCGCAAGAAGCTCCAAATCATCAGTAGGATAGTTCTTCTCTACAACTGCATCGAAGCATAGGTAATCACTATCCCATGGTGCATCAAGATGCAACCAAGACGTACCCGAGATGCATCACAATAAACAACCAACCCCTCATTTCCTTCTGGCAAAGTCAAAACCGGAGCCAAAGTTAGTTTGTCCTTCAACTGCTGAAAACTCCTCTCACAAGTATCTAACCAAGAAAACTACACCTTTTTCTGAGTCAACTTAGTCAAAGGGGCAGCTATTGTCGAAAAGCTTTCCACAACCCCCTATAATACCCAGCCAAACCCAAGAAACTCCAAATTTTGGTTGGAGTCGTGGGTCTAAGCCACTTTTTAACCACCACCACCTTTTGAGGATCCACCATAATCCCCTCACTAGAAATAATATGACCAAGAAAAGCCACATCGTTCAACCAATACTCACAATTAGAGAACTTGGCATAAAATCATTGTTCCTTCAAGGTCTGCAATACCACACGGAGATGATTAGCATGATCCACCTTATTTTTCGAATAAATCAGAAAGTCATTGATAAACACAATGATAAAAAAATCCAAGAACTGCCTGAACACCTTGTTCATCAAATCTATAAATATTGCCAGAGCATTTGTTAAACTGAACGACATCACCAAGAATTCAAAGTGCCCATACCAAGTGAGAAAATTCATCTTAGGGATATCCACCTCCCTAATCTTAAGCTGATGGTACCCAAACTGAAGATCTATCTTAGAAAAGAACTTGGCACCTTGCAACTGATCAAACAAGTTATCTATCCTTGGGAGAGGATACTTGTTCTTAACTGTTACCTTATTCAACTGCAGATAGTCAATGCATATCCGAAGGGAACAATCTTTCTTATGCACAAACAACATCGGTGCACCCCACAGAGATACACTAGGATGAATAAACCCCTTGTCCAGAAGATTCTTAAGGTTCTCCTTGAGTTTCCTCAACTCAGCCGAAGTTATTCTATAAAGAGGAATAGATATTGGACGAGTGTCCGGAAGCAAATCAATACCAAACTCTATTTCCTTATCTATAAGAACACCGGGAAGATTATCCAGAAAGACCTCAGAAAACTTATTAACAACAAGGATCAAATGAAAAAAAAGGACCTTTCGAGTTAGAATCCTTAACCCGAACCAAATGATAAAGACACCCTTTAGATACTAACCTTTGAGATATAAGATAAGAAATGAACCTCCCCCTAGGAGCTAGAGAACCACCTCCCACTCTATAACCGATTTACAAGGGAACTAAAGACAATCTTATGAGTCCGACAATCCAAGAATATGTAACAAGAATGTAACTAATCCATCCCCAGAATGACATCGAAGTCTACCATATCTAGCTCAAACAATTCCAACAAAGTCTACCTACCACCAACAGATACCACACAACCAATATAGACTCTTTCAGCAATAACACCTACTGGGTAGAAACAAAAAAAGGATTCAAAATAATTTATGAATCAAAACCAATACATACAGCCATAAATAGGCTCACATAAGAAAGAGTGGATCCTGGATCAAGCAGACAATACACGTCATGAGAGAAAAGCTATAATGTACCAGTAACGACATTCGAAGATGCCATAAATTCCTGCCAAGACGTAAGAGCATAAAACCTATTCTAGCCAACACCAGAACTAGGAGCAGTAACCAACACAAAAATAGCACCACCAGGTACAGAAGCAGAAGATGAAGAAATAGGAACCATATTTGCTCCCGTAGAAACTTTGTTAACCAGGCAATTCCTTAGCTGATAGCCTGGCTGGCCATACTTGAAACACTTGTCCCTTCCTTCATTGCAATAACCCCAATGAGGATGACCAAAGAACCGACAAGGAGTTTATGAAGAAATCAACTAACCCTCACTCACCTGAGATTGGGTACCCTGTGCTCGAAAGTTATAACCACCTTATTGATGCCTATCACCCAACTGTTTTAGGTAAGGAGTACTAGTAGTAGAGAAAGAACCAGAACTCTCCCACTTCTTTTTCAGCCATTTACCTCCATCCTGACCACCTTACGACTGAGCACCTCTCTGGTTGGAAAACCTATTTCTCTTACCTTGTATATCTCTGAACTCTGCATGTTTTTTCTTCTCATCCTTCACCTACTGTATGTGGATAATCAACCTAGAAATGTCCATATCTTTGATCAACAAAAAAGTCTTACTTACAAAGATCAAGTCCTGAGATAGCTTAAAAGCAAACTTTCTCATCCTCGCTCTCATCTCAACCATCAAATTAGGAGCATACCTTGACAGCTGATGAAATTTCAAGGTATATTCCTTGATAGACATTCTCCCTTGCTTAAGATTCACAAACTTCTCCATCTTCGCTTCCCTCAACTCTTGGGGAAAGAAACGATCAAGAAAAGCACCAGAAAAGACATCCCATAAAGATGACTCTTTCACATCACCTTTATCTAGATCCTACTCTTCGTACTATTGGTACGCAATATCTTTGAGCTGGCAAGCTGCAAAGTTTATACTTTCCCTATTAGTAGCCTGCATTACCCTAAATATCTTCTTTATTTCATCTAAGAAAGCCTAAGGATCCTCTTCCATCTTCACATTAGTAAATGTAGGACCATTCAACTTCATAAACTGACCAACCCTTATGGCCTCAGCAGATAATCCACCAGACGTATCCCGCTCAACCTAAGCAATAACTAACTAAGCAATGACATAAATAGATCGGTGAAATTCTGCATTAGTCACCTCACCCTGATGACAACTAGTAGCAATCGGAGGATTCTTGAAACAATCAGGGATAGGACCCTAAGATCGAAGATGAACTCTAGATGTAGATCATACCTTCATCAACATTATCCCCAAACGAAACTGAAGAGTTTTATTGTGTTCCAAATCTATGAGGCATGATCTAAAAGATGAATAAACAAAGATTAGAGGAGATACCAGGACTTAGACTCCAAGCTTGAAAATAGAATACCAAGAAAGTGAAACATTCTTAAATTCCCTGTAGCCTCTCTCTTATGAGTGTGGTGCACTACACACCCCTAAAAGAGACTCTACTAGACACAATTTTGTGGACTTCCAATTGACCATTAAACTAAAGCTCAGATACCAACTTGACACGTCGTACTGGGCATTCCAAGTTTGATCGGGACAAGAGACCACCCCTGTTACCCAACCTAACCTCCATCTGCCTGCCCTAAGTTAGTTGAATTTTGAATATATAACAGGATAGCATAGTTGGACAGGGACTGACTTTGGGATAAGTCTATTACTAGACCAACCCGACCAAGTCATCCCGTTTGCTAAACTATGCTGACCAAACCAACCGAGCCAAACCATTACTAAATCAAGGGCTATAAACAACGCCATAACCAAATGGGTTTAAAGCATAATATAACTAATCCCAAATTGAAATATGATGGAAGAACCAACAATCTCATCAACCGGTGTCAGCCCCAATACCCAAACAAATACTAAGGTCGACACTAACACCAATCCCGCCCATACCAACCCATAGTAGTTCCATAAAGCCTCTAACCAAAAGAGTAATAAAATCTGGTTGGGACATGCCCCCAACTATAGCCAAAACTAATATCCATAAATAATCTAAAGTATGAAACAACATCCATGAAATGGAGCCTTCTGAAGATATAGAAGCTCGCCACTTCAATCCAATAGCTGACCGAATATCCAAATACTAAGTAGAAGAAGTAGAATAGTCGGTTCCTACATAGCGTGGGTATACAGCCACCCGAAGATGGGTTAGCGGGTGAACGCTAGCATAACCTCAGGATACGGATAAAATAATGTCATTTATAAAACCAAGTAAAACTATCCATAATGCATACAAACCATATATATATATATATATATATAACCATCCAGGGATAGGGAATTGGGTTTAGCATGCATTTGAAATCATTAACAAGGGCATATGAAGCTTAACCATCATAAAACCACCCACGGGATATATGGGTCCAGTGTAACCCCCTAAACGAGCCCCGATGCGTGTAGTCACACGAACCAGAGATATCATAAGAGTAGGGGATTTCCATGTACCCCTCGCTCTATATAATACATATATACATGTGTTAGGGGATTCCCATGTACCCTTCAAATATATGGACACCAAGTTCATTCCTCATGTCGGCAAATATGAGTTTCCAGTATCTGTTATTTAGACTCACACCTCACGATTAGCTATCACACCCCCGCGATTATTGCCTAACTAAAACCATTACCAAACAATCGAACTATTGACCATTTATTAACCAAGGCTTCTAGATAGTGATATCATCATACCGACTATAACTTGCAAATATTATTCTTAGCCAAACCATTTAGTGATCAAGGGATTCCCATGTACCCTAGATCATATTATCTGATTTACTTGGGGGATTCTCATGTACCCCACAAGTAGGTTTATTAAGCCAAACCATTTCTTTAAACTATTCCAAAACCATTTAGTACATTTAGGATTCCATTACCAAGTTTAAACCATGCATACGTTCCATTGAAAATCCAATAATATAGTGAAAATAATGATTTAGGCATTTTATCAAACACATTAGGGGCATAGTATTTCCAAAACCAATTCCAATTATCAACAACCATTCCTATGCGATCCAATTATTTGAAACCACTATTAAAGCATAATTAAAGCATAGGAAAACCATAACCAAATATTTATAAATAAAACCCCCAAATCATATTTGAAAACCCAAACCATACAGCATTCAAACCATGTAAACATTGTATAAAACCATGCCTTAAGTTGGAACTAATAATGAGGAAAAGAATATGCCTTAAACTAAGATGATGATGGGGAAAAATTACCAAGACCAGCCCCAAATCAATCCTTGAGATGAAACCCTAGCTTCTCTTGCCCAAGAACTCTAGAGAGGATTTAAGAGTGTTTTCTAAGTGTTCAAAGAATAGAATAATAGGTCAAATAATCTCCTAAGTGCAATATAAGTCATGGGACCTTATTAGGATAAGTAGAGAAATGTCCAAATTTTTCTCACTTAAACTGCATTAAATTCTCGTCATAGGGTAAGATTGACCCTTATGAGTCGTACCTAATCTGTACGAGTGGCACCCGTCTCTCGTACCCTAGGCCTTCCCCCTTGGACCCAACACTGTCCAAGGTACGACACACCCAAAACCAAGTCGTATTCAAGTGTACGACTGGTACCTATAAATCATACCCCGGGCAAAATAAAATCCCAAGAGGATTGAACACTGTTCCTAATACGAGTCCATGGTACGACTCGTACGCTGACTTACGGCTCATAGTGAGCCACTCGTACTTAGATCCAACCTAAGTCACTAAGTATAAGGTTAAGTGAATGAACCAAACGACATGTATCCACCAATACGACTCGTATCACATAGTCGTACCCTTTCTAGTAATCAAAATACATCCCACTAACCAACACTGGTCAACATACGACTAGACCATATCAATCGTACCCCAGTGTAAAACTCGTACCCCATAATCATATCATGACCAGAAGCAAGAAATTTGAGAAATTTTCTAAGGGTCAAAACCCAGGGTGTTATAGTATCCTAGTTGATTTTAATGTTTTATTGTAAGAAAATTTTGAACCTTCAATTTTATCTAATTAATATATCGAACCTTCTTGATATTTCTTCAAACTTAATTACTAAGCCCCAAATCGTAAAAAATTTGATAGGTTCATCATTAAAATAAAAGGTAGGTATATTAAGATTCAACACTTACAATAACGTAATATTTTGAACTCAACTAATAAGTATAACTAAAGATTCAACTATAACACTAGCGGATAATATTTTAAAATATCGTCAAATAACATAGTCAAAACTAAGTCACAATTAAACAAACAAAGAAAAAAATGAGATAAATCTTTTATTTTTTTTCACCACTTCATTCGGCGACAACATGCTTCTTTCTTTCAATTTTTTGACAAAAAAATTTCAATTGAAAGAGAAATACAAGAAATTATCAAAAGGAGAGAATTCATTATACCTACCAAAATAGAAAAAAGAGTTAAAGAAGAGTGTATGTTTCTTGTAAATTTTGTTCTAAAATATTATTTAAAAAGAATTATAGAATTTTTTTTATATAAGGTAACATTCTAATCCATTTAGAAGTGTTAAATATTACTTACCTAGATTAAACAACTAAAAAATTAAAAAGCTACTAGTAAAATTAATTGTGAACAAAAATTTACCCAAAATATGAAAGAACGTACGAAAAAGTTGCACTACAATTAATTAAACTTTTTAAAAAATTATTTAAGGTGAAAAACTTATTTAATTAAATTTAATTCATACAAATACTATCAATTCGATTTTTAAAAGTTTGATTTAGGGTAAAAAAATTTAATTGACTTTAAAGTATATTTATATTATTGACTTTAATTCATACAAATACTACTTAAAAAAATGTGGCAAATTTGTACTAACAATTCACTTTTTTAAAGTTTTATTTAAGGTAAAATTTAATTGACTTTAAAGTCCTAAATTTTAGGTGCATAATTCAAGCAAGGAAGGTTTGATAACTAAATTTTAATTTTCAAGTTTTAAAAAGAATTTAAAATAGTGAAAAGATGATTTTATCTATTTCGGAGTTTTCTAATACAGGAAAAAGAGTTCAAACAATATTTTAAGGTCCTTCACACTTTTAACATAACATAGATTTTATAGTTCGCACCATCATTTATATTTTTGTATTCATTGATACAATTACATTTGTATTTTATAGTTTGCGCTTTTATTTGTATTTATATTTTATAGTTCACACTTGTATTTATAATTTATAGTTCGTACTATCATTTATATTTTATACAATTTGTGCTTGTATCTTAAAGAATTGTTTGTATTTGCATTTTATAATTGACTGCATATTGATTCGTAGTTGTAGTTTTATTTTGATTGTATTTGTATTTGTATTCTATTTTCGTCGATCCACTTGTATTTTTAAAAGAATTATTTTGTATTTATCTTTATTAGTTGACCACATGTTGTATTTGTATTTGTAGTTTCATTTGTTTATATTTGAATTTGTAGTTGACAACATCGTTTATATTTTTAAATAATTGAAAACGAATTATTATTTTTCTTTATACAAACACTTGTATTTATATTCATTAATGAATTTTGTTTTATCAATACAAATAAAAATGATAAATTATGCAAATACAAATATTAAATTATACAAATATAAATGTTACATTTGTATTAAATGATACATGTTTATACAACTTGAACCATACACATATAAATGATACTTGTTTATACAAAAATATAAATGATATATTTGAAATACAAATACTAACGATACATTTGCATTGAATGACACATTGCATATTTATGTAATTTAGGCTCAAACAAATACAATTAATCTATATATTTGTTTGTATACAAATACAAATGATAAATTGTATTCATAGTCAAACTATTCAAATACAAATAAAAAAACTTATTTGAAATATATAGTATGATACAAATAGATATAAAATATGAAAAATACAAAATACGATGATAACAACAACAAAAATGAGAGGGAAAAAAAAGAAAATACAAAAAGGGAGGAGAAAAAAATGACAAAAAGGAAAAAAACTAAACAAGAACAAAAATAGAAAAAAAAATACTGAAAAGAAAAAAGAAATAAAAAGAAAAAAATAAAAAAAGAAATAAACGAAAAAAATGAAATAGAAAAAATTGGAAAAGAAAAAAGGAAAAGAAAAAAGAACCAAAAAAAAAAGAAAGAGAAATAGAGAAAGAAAGAAAATTAAGGAAGAAAATAAAGAAGAGAGACTATGAATTATATTTAATTGGCAAGAGAGACTATGGATTGTAATTAATTGAAATTTCAGATAAATAGGTAGTTAGAAATTTATGTTTATTAAGTCATGTAGTTATCCTAAAATAATTATACTTAAATTGAATGAACTAACCATCTCCACTTAAAGTACTAGTCTAGGGTGCGTGCATTGCACGTGTATCAAACGCTAGTGAAGAATAAATGTATAAAAAAAATTATTGTGTGTACGTTAATTTATTAAGCACAATTTTTTTTTAAATATAATGTAAAAATTTGAAGGTAAAAAGGTGTAGTTAATCAAAAGAGAAATTTGTTATTGTACTTATTTCCTAATTCTAAGAGCACTTTGTTTTTATGAAGAACTATTTTTATTCTTAGGATTCTACATTTTAATGAAAATTGAGGATAATTTAGATGATTATAAATCTTTAACATATTACGGGTGTTTAGATGCTGATAAGAGTAGAGTTATTTATGCATTTAAAATATGTGTAACTTAAACAATGTTTGGTAGGTACATAGGAAATAAGTTATTGATATAATGACAGTTAATTCATATATAGACGTTTATATATTTGCATTCTATATAAAATGTAATTTTCTTTGAACAATATATGCATGTATACTATTTTCATCATCATTTTCGGAGCTTTACTTCTCATTTTTTTAATAAAACTACATTTTGACCTATAGTATTTGTTGACACCCAATTTTTGCTCGCTCTTTTCCTCTAATTAATTGTATCGATGTTCTTAGCCCTAAATAATTTTCAAAGAAAACATTACATAAGAAATAAGATTTGTATTTTTATCTCTATTTCTATAAATTTTTAAGTAAAAGGAAATTTATTTATTTATTTATTCTTATCATAATATAAAATATTTTAATAAAAAATAATTAAATATTTTAATAAATAAAATAAAAAAATATCTTTTGGTAATCGTATTCGTATTTATTTACTTCTTTTAGAGTGATATTGTGATCATATATATATGTGCATAGTTTTGTTACATAAAATAAATATTTTATATTTTATGATTGATTTTTTACATAATAAATGGATGTTATTGGACCCATAGACCCTCCTGCGTTCAATGGACACCATTTTATCTTGGTAGCCATCGACTACTTCACAAAGTGAGTTGAAGCCTCAACAAATAAGGCCATAACGAAAAAAATGGTAGCAGACTTCGTTTGCAATAACTTAGTCTGTCGGATTGGAATTCCAGAGTTAATCATAACGGATGATGGAACCAATCTCAACAGTGACCTGATGAGAGAGATTTGTGAAAGGTTTAAGATCTCTCATCGAAACTCCATATCATATCGACCACAAATGAATGGAGCAGTTGAAGCTGCAAACAAGAATATCAAGAGAATTCTGAGGAAGATAGTGGACAGTAACAGGGAATGGCATGAGAAGCTACCATATGCTTTGCTTGGCTATCGCACCACAATCAGAACTTATACTGGGGCAACTCCCTACATGTTGGTTTACGGGTCCAAAGCAGTGATACCTGCAGAGATGGAGATACCTTCATTAAGAACAATCCAAGAGGTTGGTCTAGACAATGCTGAATGGATTCATAGCAGGATCGAGCAGTTGATGCTCATTGACGAGAAGAGATTGGGTACAGACTATCATGGCTAACTCTATCAAAATAGAATGATCAAAGCGTTCAACAAGAAGGTCAACCTCATCGATTTACACCAGGACAGTTGGTATTGAAAAAGATATTCCTACACCAAGATGAAGCCAAAGGGAAATTTGCACAAAATTGGCAAGGTCCATACATAGTTCACCGAGTTCTTTCAGGAGGAGCAGTAGTACTTACAGAGATGGACGGCACAGTGAGCATGAAGTCGATCAATTTAGACGTCATCAAGAAGTACTACGTTTGAAGACATTAGGAATAGTAGTTATTTCTTTGTACTTTTGCATTTTCTCTAATATAACATAACTACGTATTAGCCTGACTTCCCACAGCGGGATATGTAGGCAGCCCACATAGGGTTCGGTTTTCCTTAGAAAAACTAAAAACATCATTCTTTCATGTATTTATAACTACGCCTGACCTGACTTCCCACAGCGGGATACGTAGGCAATCCTCATCGAATTCGGTCCCTTCATATTTTACCCTTTTATTGTAGTGAACTACGGTTTGACCTGATTCCACTTGGATACGTAGGCAGCCTGAGCCAGGCCTGATCACTACATTGTTTTTTACTTTACCTCTTTGTATCTAACTACGTTATGACCCGATTCCACTTGTATGAGTAGGAAGTCTGAGTCAGACTCGGTCGCTGCATTTCATGTTTCTTTCTCTACCCTCGAACTGCATACAGACCTGATTTTTATTTTTGAGGATATGTAGGCAACCTGAAAGGTTCGGTCTTAAATTTAGGAAAATCCTCTTTGCTCGTAGTATAGCCTCAGAATATAAGAGATCCCGCCGCCAGAATCGTCGTAGCATCGACAGTCAGAGAAGCTCCACCCGAAGGATAAAGATACATTGGCCACGATCAACAAATGAAGGCTTAACGGATTTTCAAACATGTCATAATTTAAAAACGATAAGGGATTACTATATATACTTAATATATACATAATATATTTGCAAAAACATACATACATATATGTATTTTTCACTATACTTTCCTACTTTCCCACCTACTGAGACTCCAGATTTGGGAATAATCGAGCAACCGAGGAAGTATTGGAGAATTTCGTAGACAAAGCTAGGATCTCCAAGTCGACACAAATCAACACCCCCTCCCAACTAAGAATTTTTCTTTAAGAGCAGGAAAAAAGAAATCGAAAGATGACATCAAGTCAAACTTTGGGACAGGATCAGGGACATCATACGACTTATCACCCCGACATGAGCCAAATATTCTTCCCTTACTTTATTCTCTTTGTATACATTTATACTGATCCTCACAAGCTCTAAGATTTTTATTCGAATTCTTTCGCAGGTACATTTTAAAGACCCGGGTCAGAAACGAAGAAAAGAGGATCCTCATAGGAAGATTAGGCTATTTACTTCTCCCAATAAACTTCGCAAATTGGAGCCAACCACCTAACTACGTCGAATAACTCCGCAAATCGGAGGGTGTCGTCTGACTTCAACAAAGTCAAGATTTCGCAAGCTAAGGACTGTATATAAATAAAAAAAAGTTGAGCTTTTGCATTCTACAGATTGTATATAAGTAAACAGAGTTGAGCTTCCGTATTTTGAGGAATGTACATAAGCAAATGAAATCGAGTTCCACATTCTGAAGACTGTATATAAGCAAGAAAAGTAATCCTCTTCCATATCGTAGGATGCAAAAGAGCAATATGACTCTTTGCCAAATCGGGAGTTGTGCACCAGCAAAAGGGATGCCATACCACAAATCAAAGAATGTACATAAGCAAAGCAACACTCCGCCATATCAAAGAATCGCATTTCAGTAAACAGAGCACAGCCTGCCAATCAAAGGCCTACACTATAGCAGGCGCGCAAGAAAGCCACTCTCACAGGAACATCAAGTCCTAGTAGTAATACCATCATTTAGTTCAGATTGAAGGTTGCCTTGCCAATACAAGGCAGTTTACTTGTGGTCAAATGTCCCGTCGTCGGAGGCTTTACTTTTCAAACACTACTCGTCAGTCAGATGGCGCTTACTTCTCAACAGCTCGCCAGATGGATGGCTTTTTATTTTACAACAACTGCTCAGCCAACGGAGGCTATCTACATTTCAACAACTGCTTAGCCGACGGAGGCTATTTACATTTCAGCCGATGGAGGCTATTTCATTTTAGCAATTGCTCAGCCGACAGAGGCTATTTATATTTCAACCGACGGAGGCTATTTACATTTCAGTTACTACCCCGCCAGTTAGAGGCCTCCACAAACAGAGACAATACTAGTTTGAATATCTAAACTCCACTCTTTACATTACAATTTCAATTTATAATTTTTGAACAAATAGGTACTTTTCACCTCTTTTACCTGTTTTGCAGGACCATGCAATACAACGTGAAACTACCCTCTTACCAGCAAATTGGAGTAAGCTAGCGGAATGTCAAGATCCCCAGCTACATCAAGGATTTCGGTGAAGAAACTCAACTCAAAACTCTCATTTTTTTAGTGTCATCACCCAATATCGTTTAATTCAACACTGGGATGATTTTTGAAAATCCGCAATCTTCTTTTCCCTCAAAATTCTCAGAAGATATGGCTATCCAATGTCTCCTTATTCCCACTAGCCTAAGTAACCAATTGAAGGATAATCGTGTTGAAATCTTTGTTATCAATACAATGTGGAACTACCCTCTTAGCAGAAAACTGGGGCAAGCCAGCTGAATGTCAAGCATCCCTAGCTGTGTCAAGGATTCTGAAGAAACTCAACTCTACTCGACTCAAAACTCTTATTTTTAATAATTTTTAGTGTTATCACCTAATATAGTCTTAATCCGACACTGGGATAATATTTGAAAATCCGCAATCTCTTTTTCCCTCAAAATTCTCAGAAGATATGGCTATCCAATATCTCCTTATTCCCAGCTAGCCCAAGTAACCAATTGAGGGATAATCGTGCTGAAATCTTTGTTATCATCCTCGAAGGAACCTAGTGTCCCCATAATTCTACATTGGGGAAAATTTTGATATTTACCAAATTTTGCTATAATTCAAATTACAAATGGCCTGATTTATCATGAAACTCGAGATATGTAGGCAGCTCGGGAACCAAAGCCCGGCCATAATCTTTCAAATATTTTATTTTGCCCGAGACAAAATTGGTTACATCAATGCGATTGCCCAAAGATTTTCATATAAAATCTTTGGTCACTCAAGGGCAACTGTTGACACCCAATTTTGGCTCTCTCTTTTCCTCTAATTAATTGTATCGATGTTCTTGGTCCTAAATAATTTTCAAAAAAAATACATAAGAAATAAGATTCGTATTTTTATCTCTATTTCTATAAATTTTGAAATAAAAGAAAATTTATTTATTTATTTATTCTTATCATAATATAAAATATTTTAATTAACAATAATTAAAAATTTTAACAAATAAAATAAAATAAAAAAATATCTTTTGGTAATCGCATTCGCATTTATTTATTTCTTTTAGGGGGATATTGTGATCATATATATACATATTTTTGTTATATCAAATAAATATTTTATATTTTATTATTGTTTTTTACATATACTTTATTATATTCTTATTTTTTTTATTATTTTTTTACACACATATATATATATATTGTTAATATTAAATAAATAAAAAAATATTTAAATTGGATGCATATACTGATTATGCCTGTAATTTATATACGTTGAACTAAAAAATAATTTTAGGATAGCAGGGAGTATCGATAAAATTAGTTTCGGCAAGAAAAGAGTATTCGGGCCAACAATAATCCAAATTTAATTTTTATTTCATCTAAACCCAACCCTTATTTTATGAATTTCAGCCATGAGCCCAACAGTTAGTTCGAAATTTGGTATAATTCCTATGTCCGCTTCGTCATTCTACTTCAACAGATACAATGTAACCTGATCCACCAATTCATTTTAATCCGAAGGATCCCAAAATTTTTAGATATTTTTTTATGTGTAGAGTATATAATTTATTTTCATTTATTAAATTATCAATTTATTCATATATTTTTCTCCCTTCTTTTTTCTTCAAAATTAAATTCGAACCATCCGATCAAATATCGAACGGATCAAAAAATAGTCATTTTAAAATCGACTTTTCATATATTTATCCGTATATACATACATTTTTTACTATCATTATTTTTTTAAGGGTAATCATTTTAGGATCATCCGATCAAAAGATCGGGCGAATCAAAATCAGTCCAAGATCACCCGACTAGCACGAATTAATTAGTCCGTTAATTCTTCTTTCCAATCCGAGAGTCCCAAAATTTCCAATTGGTTATTTATATATATATATACACACACGCACACATAGATATATATATATATATATATATATATATATATATATATATATATATATATATATGTGTGTGTATATATATATATATATTATAATTTATTTTTTATTAAATTTTATTTTGAATTCAGACTGTTCCGATCAACCGAATGGATAAAAAATGATCAGTTTTAAATCAATTTTTCGTTAAATTTATCCATGTATATACGCATATACAGATGGATATTTATATATACATAATATATACAACTTTTGTTTTATATTTTATATAAAGATATTTATTTTTAACCGTCTGATTAAAATTTTTGTCAACAAATAGCCCAAAATAAGGCTTTCTCTCACCCCAATATGAAAAACACGTCTCTCATCTCATCGTCTTCATCACAAGACCTTTAATCCCTATGACAAAAAATTCAACTGCTCCTCTGCATCTCCCATATCCCTGAGCCCGAAAATCCACCGAACAGCGATATCAATTGTCCAAGTCAAAGACAGACCTTATCCCTGCGAAATCCCCTCAAATATGTTGAAATACAAGCTTCAAAATCTCTTCACATGTGATATCTTAAGTCTTTATTGTTGACTTCAGGCACATGGTTGCTTGTGGTGCCCAAAATCCAAATTGATGGCAGAACCACCAATCAAATTTGGGTTATGGGGATATGTTTTTATCTCCTTTCACCCTTGTCAAATATGGAAAGGGTTAAGTTTGAAATTCAAATCGATTGTTTTTTGCTATAAATAGCTGCATCCCCGAAATTGGAGAGTGAAAAGGAATCGGAGTGAGCATATAGTTTTGGAGTTGAGTTCATCCCCGAAATCTTGACGAAAAAGCCCCGATTTGCTGCCCAAAAAAGGGTGCGAACTCCCTTTTTTGCTTCACTTTTCTTCATCTCATTTTTTTACTTCTGTCATTGAATTTGTTATTGTTTGTCTTGTTTCAACTTCACAAATGGGATAATTCTGATTTTTGATGAAATTACCTTGGGCCTATAATCAGTTTTCACAAATATATGGATGATAAATACGTGAATGGTTGGGCTATTTTTGTGTTTAAGTTCATATTAATGTTGTTGTTTCCACTGGCTTATGGATAAAACATGGTTCAGGTTTCGTGAAACCATCTTGTGAATAAAAATGTAATCTTTATGTGTTTTGTGTTTGCGGGGGTGTCAAAGTCTTTTCTTTAGATAATTGATCCGTAAAGATTAGATTCTGTAACCCTTTGACTGATGAAGAAATGTTGTGACTTATTTTGATTTTTGGTGTTCTACGTTCAACTTCACCATTCTTGAATAAAATTTAATGTTTATGTGTTTTACGTATTTTTTTGCCCGATGTCGTCTTGTCATCACGATTCTGTAGACTTGGGTATATGAACCCTTACTTTGCATCACTTTATCAAAGTATAACGCCATCAGGATGGTGTTCTGATTCATCTACTTTGTTTGTTGTCATCTTTCGATACCCGACCTATTTTTATGATGAAAGATTCGGATAGATTAGTTCTTGAACTAAACTCATTTGTTTTTTGGGTTTCTCTATTGGTTAGATCACTACCTAGTTGATTCAAAGTTTTGTGTAAGGTTTCTGGGGCCTTTCTTGAACTAATATTATTGATTTAAGGTTCAAGAAAAGTCGTTAAGTTCTTTTATTATTTTTGGAAAATTCTTGGTTAGTTCGTTTGGATTTGAAACTGGATTCATGTTGGTTTGTTTTCCCTTTACTGCACTTATATACCAGTCTAATAGTGCATTGTTGTTTCCACCTTCTTTTGCTATCTCCAACATTGCTGTTATTAGTTCGTTTGCTTTGTTATTAGTTAGTTTGCTTTGTAATGGTTAGCATTTATGATAGATTTCAGTTAGGGCTCAAGTAAAAATGATCTTTTCACAATAACAACAAACCCAGTGTATTCCCACCTAGTGGGGTCTGAGGGGTAAGATGTATGCAGTCCATACCTCTACCTCTGATGAAGTAGAAAGGCTGTTTCTGATAGACCCCCGGCTCAAGGCACGAGATACCACACAAACACATAGTAAAGCACAGAAGCAGATTACATAATATAAATACGGCACCCATAAGTAATATAAAACAGAGGAAAGCAGAGGAAAGCACACAGATTCGTAATAGAACATGGAACACGGAATTATAACAGGAATAAAACTCCCACCAAGTAACTCCCGACATTAGCGACCCAAACTGGCCCTAATCCTCTGTCGAAATTCGCGCCCTCCAGACCTTCCTATCTAGTGTTATGTCCTCGGTGAGCTGTAACTGTTCCATGTCCCGCCTAATCACCTCACTTCAGTACTTCTTCGGCCTACCCCTACCCCGCCTAAAACCATCCAACGCTAGTCTCTCACACCTACGGACCGGGGTATCCATGCCCCTCCTCTTCACGTGTCCGAACCATCTCAATCGTGCTTCCCGCATCTTGCACTCCACTGAAGTCACACCAACCTTCTCCCGGATAGTCTCATTCCGAACTCTATCCCCTCTAGTTAGTCCACACATCCAGCGCAACATCCACATTTCTGCCACCTTCATTTTTTGGATATGGGAGTTCTTAACTGGTCAACACTCCGCTCCATACAACAAGGCCGGACGGACTACCACCCTGTAGAATTTGCCTTTAAGCTTGGGCGGCACCTTCTTATCACACAGCACCCCCGACGCGAGTTTCTACTTCATCCATCCTGCCCCAATATGGTGCGAGACATCCTCGTCAATCTCACCGTTACTCTGGATCACGGACCCAAGATACTTGAACTTATCCCTCTTACATACCTCCTGTGCTTCCAGCTTCACTACTACCTCATTCTCCCGCCTCACGTCATTAAACTTGCATTCCACATACTCTGTCTTGCTTCTGCTCACCCTGAACCCTTTAGACTCAAGAGTTTGCCTCCACACCTCTAATTTGTCATTCACACCCCCTCGAGTCTCATCTATCAGAACTACATCGTCTGCAAAAAGCATACACCACGGCACCTCCCCTTGAATGCGCCGCGTCAACACATCCATGTTTTCGAATGTGCAAATTCGTCCCCCGCTATACTTTCATGTTTTCTCTTCTCCGTCTATTTTGGTTTCGAAAACATATGATTTTTGTTATTTTTCTTTTACTTTATGGATAAAATTATACTTTGATTTTGGAAACAATGTTTTGGTTGTGTTGTGTTGTTCGCTGTCCGCGTGCTGAATTCATGAATTTGGCTTTATCTTGATCTCTGTATATTTCAATGTATTGTTGTATCGTGTTCAAGATATGTGGTAACTTTCATTCTCCGTGAATCGAGTAAAGTGTGCGGTTGTGTGGTGTTTTGCATGCGGATATGTGATTTTACTCTAGTTTTAAGTTTACCGTGTTGTTGTTTTCTATTGACTAGTGGATATAATATAGAATTCTAATTTTATAAAGTTGTTTCATGTGTGAATATGTAAGTCAGTGAATATACACGTGTATACTTATGTCATTTTAGCACTCTTGGTTTTTTTTTCAGATTAAGGTTACGGGTATCACTTGGTCCTAGTTTTACTTGTGTAGATGTATGTTTGCCCATTGTCTAAATATACGAAATACATGAACTCTTTCTCCCATGCTTTTGTTCTGTTTCATGCTATATAGGGTTGTTAACAGGTGCATCATTAGTAACTTGGGGCTTTGGGCTATATGTGACAATAGAATTTTAAAATGAGGTATAGGTGACACAAGTCTTAATTATTAGTTGGAGGTGACAATTACTTTATTATGGATTAAGAAAGTTGGAAAAATTTGAAAATAACCCACATGTTTTTAAATTTATACTTTGATCCAAATGTTAGTTAATATAACAGAAAATGAAGGGGAAAAGGCATGTTTCTCTCTCTTCTCATCCGTTGTTGTTTTCTCTCTCTTCACAACTATTGTTGCTCATTGTTGTTGCTGCTACTTTATTCATCATCTTCTGCTTTATTCATCATCTTCTACTTTATTATCATCTTCATTTTCTTCTTGTCGACCATTGTTGTTGTTGTTACCGCTATTGTTGCTATTTTACCAATTTCTTAAGTCAAATTTTGTTTAGAACATCACCACTTTTCACTTTAACATACTTCATAGGAGACTTTGGTAAGTCAAATTATGATTTTTAGTTAAATTTGTCATCTGGGTTATAAAGTTACTGCTGTTTTTTCCAACAATTGATAGAAGCCAATTATGAATCCAACATATGTGCCTACAATTTAAACAGATCACTCATCTGGTGCATTAGATAAGTAATCTGTTGCAACAGAAGATATATTTGTTGCATCAGACAGATTATCTATTGCATCTGATTGATTATCTATTGCATCAGACTGATTATCTGTTGCATCAGACTGATTATCTGTTGCATCAGATTAATTATCTGTTGCATCAGATTGATTATCTGTTGTATCAGACTGATTATCTATTGCATTAGACTGATTAATCTATTCGGAACAACGCAAATCAGCCACTGCCACAAATCTAACAGATAACCAATATATTTTGTTATTGCTACTGGATTCAAAATTATTTCTTATGTCCAATCGTCGACATGTTGTTGAGAATATAATAGACAAAATGAAAACTAAATACTCTCTCCATCTCAAATTACCCGTCCCAAATTTTCTAATTTAATTTTTCATTTTACTTGTCTTTTTTTATTAATCAAGAAGAGATAAAAAAAACTTTCATGTTTTAACCTTTGCATTAATCACTTTTTCTTCAAATTAAAATGTAAACATCATTTAAAAGGGGTATTATGATAAACTAGGCATGTTATTAATAATTTTTCTTAATCAATGTGCCATCTCAATTTGGGACGGGCAGGGTAATTTGAGGCAGAGGAAGTTATCTGTTGAAATAGACTAGTTATCTGTTACAACATATGAGTAATTTGTTTGGAACAATATAAATCAGTCCATGCCACAAACTCAACAGATAAATCTTAAATCTTGCCATTGCTACTGAATTCAAAATTAGTCTGTACATCCAATCGTCGACATGTTTGTTGAGAAGATAATAGACAGAATAAAAATTAAATATGAATTAAAAAGGTCAAAGTTGATCAAACATAATTTTTTTATTAAACTAAAACAAATAAAAATACATATACAAACTTAGAAAAGAAAAAGAAACAAAATAATCTAATTATTATTAATAGATTCTTCTTCATTATTATTATTATTATCGCCAGCCGCATCTTCGACAGACAGCAGCAGCGCCCTTCTTATCCTACGGATCAACCCATTTATTTTTTTATCAGACTGAGAGGCAAAAAGGTGCGACTGTTCCCCTCCATTAAGTAATACTGGTGACTTTTTGATTACTATGGAAAGTTGTGACTTGATAAGTTCTTTTCAGTAACCCATTTTTTGAGTTGTGGCAACAGATTATATATCTATTGCATCAGATAATCCATATGTGACAACAGATATACTATTTGTTGCAACAACAGATAATATATCTGTTGCAATATATATCTTTTTAATAATCATCATATCTTTATCTTTAATCTAAATTTTGTGACTTTTTTATTATATAAATTAAAAAAAATAAATTCAAAAATAAACCTCCATTTATTAATACCGGTGACTTTTTTATTACTGTAAAAAGTTATGACTTGATAAGTTCTTTTCAGTGATCGTTTTTTTAAGCTGTGGCAACAGATTATATTTCTGTTGCATCAGATAACCCATCTGTGACAATAGATATACCATTTGTTGTAATAAATCTACGATCTGTTGCAATAAATAAAATATCTATTGCAACATATATCTTTTTAATAATCATCATATCTTTATCTTTAATCCAAATTTGGTGAATTTTTTATTATTATATAAATTTAAAAAATAGATTCAAAACAAAAAGAAGCGACTGTACACCTCTATTTATTAATACTAGTGGATTTTTTATTACTGTGAAAGTTGTGACTTGATAAGTTCTTTTCAGTAACCATTTTTTTGAGTTGCAACAGATATACCATTTGTTGCAACAAATCTACAATTTATTGCATCAGATAATATATCTGTTGCACATATAAGCAATCTTTTTTAATAATCAACATATCTTTAATTCAAATTTGGTAGTCTTTATTATATAAATTAAAAAAATAGATTTAAAAACAAATATGTCGGAGAATCACGATCAATTATTAAAATTAAATAACCGTTCTGTTATGGTTATAAATTGTGTTTATCATTTATTTTCTTATTATTTATTTACGAACCATTTTTCATATTAAATAATCGAAAAGTCATGTATTTTCACTCTCTTAATAACAATAACATTTTTTTATTAATAACCGTCTGTTGCAACAAATAATCTATCTGCCGCATCAGATTAACCTCTGCCAACATGTTAAGAATAAGGAATAAGCCAGAATGATAATTAAATACTAAATAACAATTAAAAATTCAAAGTCGTCCACCAAACATAGATTTTTGAATCCCTTAGGTAGATTCGATATACAAAAGGAGGAAAATACATATATACGCTAAAGAAAAAAATGACCTAATTATTATTACTACTATTATTATTATTATCATTACTATTATTATTATTATTATTATTACTATTAGTATTGTCAACCGCACAATTTTCATCCGACAGCAGTAGGGCCCTCCTCAGACTTGCTCCAAAGTCGATCAAATTCCTCTAGAGTTCATCAAACTGTCTTTGAAGATCCTGCAAGGACATGATATGAATCTTCTTGTACGAATCTGGATCAAACATATTTGTATTGTAAGTGTAGTAGAATAAACGAGTGAGAGGAGGCCGGAGGAACCTATTTATAAAAATGATTGAATTGGAAGGGGTGACTAAGTCAAACAAAAAGTCACAACTGTTCATATCCCTTAATTAAATAAAACTGGTGACTTTTTGAATATGTATATTAAAAAAAATAGATCTAAATACAATATTTTATCTTTTTATTGTATTTCGGAAAGAAGAGAAAATTGCTTTAAAATAAATCTAACAGATGGGTAACCTGTTACAAAATATATTCTATGTGTCAGAATGGATATATCAGTTTGTTTTTCCAATAAATGTGGCATTTGTTACAACTTGCTAGTCATCTGTTTATTCAATTTCATCAAGAGCATCAGATTTTTCTAAACACTTCTTAGCCAAACTCAATTTTTGCTCCTGGATTTCTTCTCTTTTTTTCTTTGCATCGTTCAAGCTGGCCTCCAAACTCAATTTTTGTTCGTGAATGAAACTGAAATCCTCTTTGATCGAATGACACTAATGTTAGATATCAATTCCTTTACATCAACAGTTAATGCATTAACAATATTAATCACTCCATCATGTTTTGCCTTGCACTCTTCACATTTGCATGCACAAGATAAGCAAGGAGGGGCAAGATCTCCAAACCCTTGCCTGATTTAGTAAACAGATTAAATGATCTCAATATCTCAGCCTTTCTGCTGATCATTCTTCTCCCGTATAGAGGACAACATATCCAACATGCAAAAGTCTACACCATCGCCAAAAATGCTTGCAACAGCGAAAGTCTATAGAAGGCATGACTAGTAATCTCTAAACATCACTTTTATAACTTTCTAGACGTCTCTTGCAATTATATTGGAACGGACATATCGAGAAATTGTGCTTAGTTTGGTTTGTTAGTTCTTATATAATTGGAAAAGACGTCACGAAAGTCATAAAAGTGATATTAAGATGCTAATAATCAATCCTTCTAAAGACTTTCGTTGGTGCAAGCATTTTTGGCGACAGTGTAGACTTTGGCATGGCAGATATGTTGTCCGCTATTTGGGAGAAGAGAGATCAGCAAACAGGCTGAGATATTGAGATTATTTAATTTGTTAACTAACTCGAGCAAAGGTTTTAATAGGGTAACGAACCTATAGTTATGTAACGTTTGATAGGCTTGGTAGAGTCAGTTTAGATCAAACATTATGTAACTCCTTGATACTTAATTTATCAAAACCCTTGAAGGTTAGTTGAGTAAGCTGCATTGAGCAACGCTCGATAAAAGTGAGCTATTCAACTATTGGGACCACATCTTCACTGTGCATCAACATATTTTGACTTTAAAACATACACAGTGACCCTTCATGTATCCTTTAATACTTCTGAAGAAAGTGTTTTGAAGGGCTTCTACAATACCACGATTTTGAATATAGTGTTCCTGATCGATCTCACAAGAGATCAAGAACTCTATACCAAATTCAAAGATGGCAACGACAAACTTGAAGACTAAATCGATAAGCTGGAGGAAAGCTTGAAAATTATTGGGATTCGCATACTACACCAAGCTTCTGATCTTCTCCAAGAAATATTGAAAGCATGCTAAGGCTAGAAAACACAATCAATTATAACTTATTGCTAAGGAAGTAGTGACACTCAATCTGCCTTTCAATCACGTTTGTGGTTCCGATCAGGTCAACGGTAGTGGACCTGATCATAACCACAAACGTAATTGAAAAAAATGTGATGCAATTTAAAATTTAGAAATTGCCGCCTTCACTTAGATTCCTTACTTTAACTGTAATTGTTGTTGGCGGAAGTTTTTTAGACTTACTGTACAATATTTCAACCCTCGATTCCCTTAAGATAGATTTCTTCTCAATCTGCTATTTTCTATCTAGGTGATAATCCCGACCACGCTACCTAGTCGCAACTCCCTAGCAAAGTGACCATCTACATTATTTTTCTCTTAGAGAGACAACAAACAAATTTACATTATCGAATATACTTTTATATTTGCACTTGATACAGATTTCTCATGTTTTAAGATAATTTTATCAGCCAGATTTGCTAGAAGTTACTTTCTACCCTATGTATCCTCTTTAATTAGCTCTCAGATGATAGTCTTTCATCAACCACTCATTTTTCCTTGAAGGCATTCTTCTACCATACTTTCTGGCGTATAATCATCACCACGAGCAACCCAACCATACAAATTTGGGCTAGGGCAATTACTATATTGGTTTTCCATTCTTGTTAGATGCAGTTCTAGGCTTCGAAGGCTTTCTCAGAGTCTAATTCACCCTAAAAGTTAGTCCAATCACTATTGAATCTCTTTACAACGACACCAAAACTAGATCTCTTCACAATGCTTAACAAATAAACATGAGCAACAACTAATATTAAATCTTAACAGGGTATCAGAATCATATTAATGGTCCCTCGGCCTTATCATTTTGGACCTACCAAACTTAATTGTATAATTGCAGATATCTTGTTTGGATGATCTATGACTAATCAGTAAAAACAGCATTCACAAAATTAGTGTACTCTATGTGTGTTTCCATGATAATATTATTAGTAATACATACCTTCCACATATGAAGTGGTTTTATCTGCATGCAACTTATTCCTCCAAACCTATATTTACTGCAGCCTCTTGTGATGGTTGGGCAAAATTTGATCAACTTTCAGTTTCTTATATCTACAAAGAAGAGGAAACAAATTAATGTCACAGAAAGAATATTATCCATCTGTTACAACAGATGTAGAGTCTGTTACATTGGATGGGGAGTTTGTTGCATTAGATGAGGAGTCAGTTGCATCAGATGTAGAGTCTGGTGCAACAGATGTGGAGTCTGATACACCAGATGTGGAGTCTGTTGCAACAGATATGGAGTCTATTGGAATATATCAAACCAGCCTTACTGGTGGTTTGATTTGTTCCAATAGTTTCTTCGTCTGTTACAACATCAATAACAGCATAAACTACAAAGAAACAACAAATAAAAAACATCAACAACAAAGAAAACAACAAAATTTGTTCCAACATCATCAACAACAAAGAAGCAACATCCTATGTTCCAACACCATCAACAACACCACAAGTTCCAACAATTCCAACCCCACCACCAACATCAATAACAGCATCAACAACAAAGAAACAAACAAAATACATACAAAAAAATGATACTGCTAACAACGCTTTTAAACTTCTTCCAACAAATGACTTTTTCACATATTATGATAAAAATTCTTTGTTCATTTATTCAATAATTAAAATTTCCTTCAAATTTTTTAAATAAATATGATATGAGTAAATGGTAATTAAATTAAAAAATAGCTGTAAATAACTTGCAAAATAGAAGACGAGAATGAAAAAGCAATAGTGAATCATACCTTGATGTTAAAAGGGGATCAAAATAGCAATTTCAGTCGAGGAATATAAGATATGGATCGGTTTAGATCCGAAAGGATCTTTATAAGAAAGAGGAGAGAAAAAAGGTTGTGATAACCCTAAATAGGAGAGAAAGAAAAAATGAGAGATGGATAAAATAAATTTAGGGTTGAAGGAGAGATGATATAATTCTAATTTCTAGATGTACTACCCTTAATATTAAATGACTAAACGCAGTGTATTTATTCAAATTTATATTTTCACAGCATAATTAATTAGGCTAATTTGGTAAAATAAATCCCAAATTAATAGTAGTTCTTAATGGGTGTGCCAAGTCAATAGGGGTCAACTAATATGAAACGAAATGGAGGAAGTATTAGGAGTTTCAATATTTATTAATTAATACTATTCATTAATAATTTAAAGGGCACGAGGAAGAAAACGGGTGACATTGAAAAGACAAGATGAGACTACTCAATGTGATTTTTGAGTTATCGAAGAAATATTTTTTACCGCCTTTAGTAGTACTACTTTATCTACTCAGACAGAAGGTTGCTTTTAAATTAAAAGAAAAAAAGATTTTCAAATAGATATGTCATCTGTTGCAACAGATATAAATATTTGTTTGAAAAATCCTAACAACTCAGTCATCTGTGACAACAGATGCAAATTTCCATTTGATAACTAAATCAGATATGTCATCTATTGCAACAGATATCAATATTTATTTAAAAAATTTCAATAGCTTAGTCATCTGTCACAACAGATGAAAATGTGTATTTAATAATTAAATTAGATATGTCATCTGTTGCAACAGATATGATTATCTATTTGAAAATATCCAATAGCTAAGTCATTTATTGCAACATATTTTATTGTAATTGATTTAGGTGGAACTAGGAATGAATGAATGAACTCACAGAGCCAACAACAACTTCAATTGAGTCATTGCATTTGTATGGTGTTGGTATTGCGTTTATTTCGACTCGAGTCATCGATTGATCACTCTGAGTTGAAATGAGTTCTCATTAACTTAATGTTAAGATTAATAATAGTACCTACATTGATTTAGGTGGAACTAGAGATGAATGAATGAAGTCACAGGGTCAACAACAACTTTAATTTGAGTCATTACATTTGCATGGTGTTGGTATTGCGTTCATCCCAACCCGAGTCGTCGATCGATCATTCTGAGTTGAAATGAGTTCTTATTAACTTAATGTTAAGATTAATAATAGTAACTACATTGATTTAGGTAGAACTAGGGATTAATGAATGAGATTACAGGGTCAACAACAACTTCAATTGAGTCATTGCATTTTTATTGTGTTGGTATTGTGTTCATCCCGAAACAACTCATCGATCGATCACTCTGAGTTGAAATGAGTTCTCATTAACTTAATGTTAAGATTAATAATAGTACCGACATTGATTTAGGTGGAACTAGGGATGAATGAATGAACTCACAGGGTGAACAATAACTTTAATTAAGTCATTGCATTTGCATGGTATTGGTATTGCGTTCATCCCGACCCGAGTCGTTGATCGATCACTCTGAGTTGAAATGAGTTCTTATTAACTTAATGTTAAGATTAATAATAGTACCTACATTCATTTAAGTGGAACTAGGGATGAATCAATGATCTTAAAGGGTCAACAACAACTTTAATTGAGTCGATACATTTTCATTATGTTAGTATTGCGTTCATCCCGACCCGAGTCATCGATCGATCACTCTGAGTTGAAATGAGTTCTCATTAACTTAATGTTAAGATTAATAATAGTACCTACATTGATTTAGGTGGAAGTAGGGATGAATGAATGAGCTCACAGGGTCAACAACAACTTCAATTAAGTCGTTGGATTTGCATGGTGTTGGTATTGCGTCCATCCTGACCTAAGTCATAGTTCGATCACTCTGAGTTGAAATTAGTTATTATCAACTTAATATTTCAAAAACTATATCTTTTTAAATTTTAAAAAATAATCAAGATCAATTCAGACCAAATTAACAATTTCAAAACTTGTCATTCTTTTCCAAAATTACAAATCAACTCATACAAATCATCCATTTGTGGGAAAAACTTTTCCTCATTTCGAATCTAAAGTTCTAGATTCTCTCTCTCTTTCTCTCTCTCTCTCTCTCTCTTAATAATACAGATAACAACTACTCAACATATTGTTTAACCCTTCAAAACAGATCGATTTTCTTTCTATTTCCGACCACATAGTTGTTATTATTGACTTCATTCTTGCTTGTATCCATTATTTTCTCTGTCTTTGCAGGTAACAGAGTTTGAAAAGAGTTCTACATTTGTTCTTTATTCTAAAAATTAGGGTTTTTAGTTAATCATAAAAAAGAAAACTTTTAGTTGTATTATCTTTGAAAATGGGTTAACAATTTGTGTTTTGATGCTAAAAAAGTAGGAAGCACCCGAGAAAATCCTAGTTTTTTCTCAGTATTTTTTTGACTGTAGTGGTATTATTGGATGGTATTTGTGGTGTTGTTGGTGGATGTTATTGTTGGCGTTGGTATTTGTGTTTTTGGTGGTGGTATCGATGGTGTTGGTGTTAGTATTGGTGGTGATCTTGGAGGTATTGGTGATGGTCTATCCATCTGTTGCAACAGGTGGGATATCTGTTGCGAGATTTTAAATAGGTCTTCAAACAGATTCCCCATCTGGTTCAATTGATGGCTTATCCGTTAGAGTTTTTTTTTTTTTATGTAATGTGGCATAGAATAATTTATTGAAACTTGTCTTACCTTTTTTAAAAAAAAAATTATGCAGACATCAAATGCAATGTATTTTTTGTTTTTCTATTATTTGTAGTTAAAAGATGTCTCCCAAAAAAAAAGAAATTGAAAGTGGAGAAAGTGGATCAACTTCTGATCACCAAACAAAAAAGGCTAGAGTACGGATAGATTCGAAAGAACTTCCAGAACAATCTCAATCAGGGCAAAATAAAGCCGAGGAAAGTGATAACTCCTCCTCACCAATGGGGTGTGAAATAATATTGAAATCCCACCATGATTCTATCAAAACCATTAGTATTGACAAGTTTTGAGTTGCGATGTTGATGAATAGCCCTAACGCAGTATTTAGTGATCTTGTACTTAAATGTCAGTTGGGGAAACCTTTTGATGAACTTAGGAGTATTATGAAGAATGAAAACATCGATGAACTTTTTAAGAAGAGCTGTTTTGCATAATTTCTCGAGCTGTCTTAGAACCGCACTCTATGTTTCCCAATGAGCATGGTATATGGCCTTCTCAAGAGTAGGATCAAGTATGCGAGGAAGGAGGGCAGAAAAAAATAGATTAAGTCTGGATCAACTACTGTGGCATGCCAGTTTGTTTTGGATTGAAAGAGTTTTCCATAGTGACGGGCTTCAGATGCGATCATCCAGAAGAACCTCTCATCAAGGAAAAACCCCACAAAGGATCCAACAAATACAAGGTAAATAAAGATGGGTTGTTGGGCATTGTTGGACGTAGTAGCTACAAAGCGGAGGATTTGATGGAAGATCTCTAGGATAAAGACATACCAAAGCACTGCAGGGAGAATTTGTGCTTAGTTTAGTTTGTCCATTCCATTTTATTGGCAAGAGACGCCAGAAAAGTCATAAAAGATGATTTGTTGGCGCTTGCTGATGATTTTGACAAATTATATGACTATCTTTTGGGATATGACAGCTACTGCTTGACTGTCGAATATTTACTGACAAAGCTATCCACAGGGACGATCACATTATACGGATTTCCCTGGGCTTTCATGATAAAATTGATCACTATTTTTACTCATCGATTAATTTATAATGACTATATACTTATTATGACTTTTATTTTCTTACTTCATGTTTACATTTTCCAGGCTTGGGCATGTGAAGCCATTCCTCCCCTTCGAAAGCAGTTCAAGGATTACCCGGATGAGGTTTTTCATCCAAGGATCCTTAGGTGGTTGGTGGCTGCAAAGGGAGGCAAAAAGATACTAAGGAGCTGGACGCTGATCTATTTAACCCTCCGGATGATGCAGTATGTCTTTTTTCAACTAAAATAATTTACCTCAAAGAAAGATATTGAAATAGATGTTCCATCTGTTGCGACAGTGGTTCGTCTACTACAACAGATTACCCATCAACTGCATCTGGTGCAACAGATGGGTAATTTATTACAACAGACAATCCATATTTTGCAATAGATTAACCATCTGTTGCTCTGGTTCTCTGAGCCCGACTCAATGGATTACCCATCTGATGTAAATTATAACAGATGTATAATCTGATGCAATATATAGTCAATCTATTGCGACATACAGATCATCTATTGCAGCAGCTAGATCATCTATTGCATAAGTTGGTTGTGTTAACATCCATGTAACCCAACTGACTATAAGTTATTGTCATATGATTTAAATACCTCCTATCTTTTTTTATAGGTTGTGCATCCTTAGATCGTGCCTACTGATGATGAGCTGGAGATGACTTCTTTTCTTACTCTGGGTCTTATTGATACAAAAGAAGACCCAATGGTGGAGTTAATAAATAAGGAATTGGCAGGAGAAATATCCATAAAAAGAGTAGTTAGGTAAGGTCTGCCCAATGTTGAAGCTCTTTATGACCAACCTCAAACTGCTACAGATCTGGGTGCTTCTTCTGGGGGTGTTGCTGGTGGAGTTATTTATGATGGTGGCAGCCATCCTCCTGCTGCTGCTGTGCTAGTCGTGATTATGAGCATTCTCAGCAAAAAATAAATACTTTTCAAAACACTTCTTGCACAGTCCCTCTCACTCTTACACCGGTCTCTCCCACCCTTGCGGTGGTCTCTCACACCCCCTCACTTTACATGTAGTGGCAATAATTTTTATGTCTATGGATGGTTAAAATTTTACAATACAATAGATAGTATATCTGTTGTAGCATATATAATACCTATTGTGACAGATTGATTATCTGTTGGAGTAGATTGGTCGTCTGTTGCATTAATAGATGTTTTTCGGTCTGTCTGTCGCAACAGATATCTGTTACAACATATAATCTATCTGTTGCAACTGATAGATAATCTGTTATAATAAATCAAGAAATGAGGAAGACCTGTCATATAATTTCTAGCAGATGATCTAGCTAAATGGTTGGAGCCCGTGTATAAAGAAGAATATGTACGAAGATGGAGACAAACACGATAACAATTTTTTATTTTAAGCCATCTCACTTTACATGTAGGGGCAATAATTTATCTGTCTGGCGAAAGTTGAATTTTTATAATGCAACAGATTATATATCTGTTGTGTCAGATATAGCACCTGTTATGATAGATTTATTATCAGTTGGATAGGTTCGTTATCTGTTGCATTATGCAGATGTTCCCAGTCTATTTGTTGCAACAGATATACAATCTATTGCAACCTATAATCTATTTG